>NW_027649828.1:427500-432500 GCF_965287045.1 Carcharhinus amblyrhynchos | reverse complement strand
GAGTGAGAGAGAGGGGGACAGAGAGAGAGAGACAGAGGGAGAGAGAGGCAGAGGGAGAGAGAGAGAGATAGAGGGAGAGAGATACAGAGAAAGACAGAGAGAAAAAGTAAGAGAGAGACAGAGACAGAGGGAGAGAGAGGGACAGACGGAGAGAGGGAGAGAAACAGAGTGACAGAGAGTGAGAGACTGAGGGAGAGACAATGTGTGAGAGAGAGAGAGAGAGACAGAGTGGGAGAGAAAGGGAGACAGAGAGGGAGAGAAAAATAGAAAGAGAGAGAGAGACAGACAGACAGCAAGGCAGAGGGAGAGAGAGAGAGAGAGATGGAGAGGAGAGAGAGACAGAGAGTGAGAGGGACAGAGACAAGGAGAGAGAGAGAGTGACACTGAGACAGAGACAGAGAGAGTGAGAGAGAGAGAGACAGCGAGTGAGTGAGAGAGAGGCAGAGAGTGAGTGTGAGAGAGGCAGAGAGTGAGTGTGAGAGAGAAACAGAGAGTGAGAGAGAGGGAGACAGAGTGAGAGAGAAAGAGAGAGAGAGACAGAGAGAGAGAGTGACGCAGAGAGTGAGAGAGAGTGAGAGAGAGAGACAGAGAGAGTGAGCGAGAGGGAGTCAGAGAGTGAGAGAGACAGAGTGAGAAAGTGAGGCAGAGAGTGTGAGGCAGAGAGAGAGAGGCAGAGAGAGAGAGTGACACAGAATGAGAGTGAGAGGGACAGAGGGAGAGAGAGTCAGAGAGAGTGAGACAGAGAGAGAGTGAGAGAGAGAGAGAAGGTGAGAGCAAGACAGACAGTGAGACAAACTGAGAGAGTGAGAGAGAGAAAGAGACAGACAGAAAGAGAGGCAGAGAGAGAGTGAGAGAGAGGCAGAGAGAGAGGGAGGAAGAGACAGAGACACAGGGAGAGAGAGAGAGAGAAACACAGTGACAGAGAGAGAGAGACGGAGAGAAAGACAGACTGAGGGAGAGAGAGAGACAGAGAGAGAGAGACAGACTGAGACAGAGAGACAGAGAGAGATAGAGAGAGATTGACAGACAGAGAGGGAGAGAGAGAGGCAGAGAGACAGAGAGAAATAGAGAGAGATTGACAGAGAGAGAGACAGAGAGGGAGAGAGGGAGAGATAGAGAGACAGAGAGAGAGACAGAGAGAGAGTAAGAGTCAGAGACAGAGAGGGAGAGAGACAGACAGGGCGAGAGACAGAGAGAGAGATGGGGGAGACACAGAGAGACATAGACAGAGAGAGTGAGAGAGAGAGACAGAGAGATAGAGAGACAGAGAGAGAGAAAAACAGAGAGTGAGAGAGAGAGAGCAGGTGAGAGACAGAGGGACAGCGAGTGTGAGAGACAGAGAGAGAGAGACAGAGAAAGAGAGTGAAACAGAGAGAGAGAGACAGAGAAAGAGAGTGAAACAGAGAGAGAGAGAAACACAGAGAGAGACAGAAAGAGAGAGAGACAGAAAGAGAGAGACAGAGAGAGAGTGTGAAACAGAGAGAGAGAGACAGAGAGACAGAGAGGGAAAGATTGAGAGAGAGGGATAGAGAGACTGAGAGAGAGAGACAGAGAGAGAATGAGAGAGAGTGAGAGAGAGTGAGTGAGAGAGAGAGAGACAGGCAGACAGAAAGAGTGAGAGAGAGAGACAGAGAGAGAGAGAGAGACCAAGTGAGAGAGAGAGAGATGGACAGATAGAGAGAGACAGAGACCGAGAGAGACACAGAGACAGACAGAGAGGCAGAGAGAAGGGCAGAGAGAGAGAGAGAGAGACAGAGCGAGAGAGAAACTCAGAGAGACAGAAAGAGAGAGTCAGAGAGAGAGAGTGAAACAGAGAGCGAGAGAGACAGAGAGGGCAAGACTGAGAGAGAGGGATAGAGAGACTAAGAGAGAGACAGAGAGAGAATGAGAGACAGAGTGAGAGAGAGTGAGTGAGGGAGGGAGACAGGCAGACAGAAAGAGTGAGAGAGAGAGACAGAGAGAGAGAGACCAAGTGAGAGAGAGAGATGGAGAGAGAGAGAGAGACAGAGACCGAGAGAGAGACAAAGACAGAGTGAGAGGCAGAGGGAAGGACAGAGAGACAGAGAGAGAGACAGAGTGAGAGAGAGAGAGACAAAGTCAGAGAGAGAGAGACAGACAGACAGACAGAGACAGACTGAGAGACAGCGTGAGCAACAGAGAGAGAGACAGAGTGAGAGAGAGAAAGAGACAAAGACAGAGAGAGAGACAGAGAGAGAGGCAGAGAGAGAGACAGAGTGAGATAGATACAGAGTGAGCGACAGAGAGGGAGGGATAGAGACAGAGAGTGAGAGAGAGAGTAAGAGACAAAGTGAGAGACAGAGACAGAGAGAGAGAGAGAGACAGAGAGAGGCAGAGAATGAGACAGAGTGAGAGAGAGAGATGGAGAGAGACAGAGTGAGAGAGGCAGAGAGAGAGAGGGATACAGAGGGAGAGAGAAAGAGAGAGACAGGCAGAGAGGCAGAGGGAGAAAGAGATATATAGAGAGAGAGAGACAGAGACAGAGAGAGAGAGGGAGACAGTGAGACAGAGAGAGCGGAAGACAGACGGAGAGAGAAAGAGAGAGACAGGCAGAGAGGCAGAAGGAGTTAGAGAGAGAGAGAGAGAGACAGAGAGAGAGAAAGAGTGAGAGAGAGAGGGAGAGAGAGACAGAGGCAGAAAGAGAGAGTGAGAGAGAGAGAGTCAGAGAGTGACAGGGAGACAGTGAGAGACAGAGAGAGACAGAGAGAGAGAGAGAGAAACAGTGTGACAGACAGGGAGACAGAGAGGGAGGGACAGAGGGAGAGAGAGAAACAGAGTGGGAGAGAGAAGAGAAAGAGAGAGACAGAGACAGAGGGAGAGAGAGAGAAAAACAGAGTGACAGAGAGAGAGACAGAGACGAAGACAGACTGAGGGGAGAGAGAGACAGAGAGAGAGAGACGGAGGGAGAGAGAGGGAGAGACAGTTTGAGAGAAAGAGAGAAAGAGAGACAGGGAGAGAGAAAGAGAGAGAGAGACAGGGGGACAGCGAGGCAGAGAGAGAGAGAGAGAGATAGAGAGGGAGAGACAGACAGACAGAGACAGAGCGAGAGACAGAGAGAGAGAGAGAGAGACAGAGGGAGAGACAGAGACAGCGACAAGGAGAGAGAGTGAGTGACAGAGAGAGACAGACAGAGTGAGATAGAGAGAGACAGAAAGTGAGAGAGAGAGGAGAGGGAGAGAGACAGATAGAGAGAGAGACAGACAGATAGAGAGACAGGGTGAGAGAGAGAGTCAGAGACATTGTGCGACAGAGAGAGTGAGACAGAGAGTGAGTGAGAGAGAGACAGAGAGGGAGAGAGAGGCAGAGACACAGAGGGAAGGAGAGAGAGTGACAGGGAGACAAAGACAGAGAGAGAGAGAGACAGAGAGAGAGACAGAGAGAGAGAGACAGAGTGAGCAAGAAAACGAGATAGAGACAGAGAGAGAGACAGACAGAGGGAGAGTGAAAGAGAGAGACAGAGGGAAATAGAGTGCGAGTGACAGAGAGAGAGACAGACAGAGAGCGAGAGAGGGAAAGACAGAGAGAGTGAGAGACAGAGACAGACAGAGGGAGACACAAAGAGAGAGACAGAAAGGCAGAGGGAGAGCGAGAGAGACAGAGAGGGAGAGACAGACAGACAGAGAGAGTCAGAGAGAGAGAGAGACAGAGAGAGAGTCAGAGAGAGAGAGAGAGACAGAGAGACAGAGAGAGTGAGAGAGTGAGTGAGAGAGAGAGTGAGAGAGACAGGGACCGAGAGAGAGACAGAGTGAAGGACAGAAAGGGAGAGACAGAGTGAGAGAGAAAGAGTGAAAGACAGCGACAGAGAGACAGAGACAGAGTGAGAGACAGAGCGGGAAAGAGAGACAGAGAGAGAGAGACAGGCAGACAGTGAGAGAGAGAAAGAGAGAGACGGAGAGAGAGACAGAGAGAGAGAAACAGACAGACAGACAGTGAGAGAGAGAGAGAGAGAGACAGAGAGAGAGAGGGAGACAGTGAGACAGAGAGGAAGACAGCAGGAGAGAGAAAAACAGAAACAGAGAGGCAGAGGGAGTGAGAGAGAGAGATAGACAGAGAGACAGAGAGAGATCGACAGAGAGAGAGAGAGAGTCAGAGAGAGAGACAGAGAGAGAGAGGGAGACAGAGAGGGAGAGAGAGAGCGAGTGAGAGGGAGAGGCAGAGAGAGAGAGAGAATGAGAGACAGAGGCAGAGAGAGAGAGTGAGAGAGAGAGAGTCAGAGAGTGACAGGGAGACAGAGTGAGAGAGTGAGAAACAGAGTGATGGATAGACAGATAGACAGAGAGAGAGAGACAGAGTGAGAGAGAGAGAAACAGAGTGATGGATAGCCAGATAGACAGAGACAAAGAGAGAGAGAGAGAGTCAGAGTGAGAGAGAGAGAGGCAGAGTGAGAGACAGATTGAGAGACAGAGTTAGAGACAGAGAGAGAGACAGAGACAGAGTTAGAGACAGAGTGAGGGACAGAGAAAGAGAGAGAGACAGAGAGAGTGAGAGATTTACAAAGGGAAAGACAGAGTGAGGGAGAGAGAAACAGGGAGACAGAGAGAGGGAAACCGAGTGACAGAGGGAGAGAGAGACAGAGAGGAAGACAAACAGAGAGAGAGACAGAGAGAGAGACAGAGGTAGAGAGAGAGGGAGAGAGACAGAGAGAGATTGAGCGAGAGAGAGATAGTGAGAGAGACAGAGGGAGAGAGACAGAGAGAGATAGATAGAGAGAGAGAGACAGTGTGTGAGAGAGAGAGAGAGAGAGACAGCGAGAGAGAGGAAGAGAGAGACAGAGGGAGAGAGAGAGGGAAACCGAGTGACAGAGGGGGAGAGAGAGAGACAGAGAGGAAGACAAACTGAGAGAGAGAGAGACCGAGGGAGGGAGAGAGAGATAGACAGAGAGAGATCGAGAGAGAGAGAGAGAGAGATAGTGAGAGAGACAGAGGGAGAGAGACAGAGAGAGGTAGACAGAGAGAGACAGAGAGAGAGAGGCAGTGTGAGAG
>NW_027649828.1:407500-417500 GCF_965287045.1 Carcharhinus amblyrhynchos | reverse complement strand
GAGGGGGAGAGAGAGAGAGATAGAGAGTGAGACAGAGAGAAAGAGAGAGAGACAGAGCCAGTGAGAGAGGGAGACAGAGAGTGAGAGAGAGAGAGAGAGAGACAGAGAGAGTGAGAGAGAGAAAGACAGAGATTGAGAAAGAGGGAGGGAGAAAGAGAGAGACAGCAAGAGAGAGAGAGAACGAGTGAGATAGAGAATGAAACAGAGAGTGAGAGAGAGACAGAGAGAGTGAGAGACAGAGTGAGAAACAGAGTGAGAGAGATACAGAGTGAGAGAGAGAGAAACAGAGAGAGATATAGAGAGACTGAGGGTCAGAGACATAGAGGGAGAGAGAGAGGGAGGAACAGAGAGGGACAGAGAGTCAGAGAGAGAGGGAGACAGAGGGAGAGAGAGAGAGAGAGAGAGACAGAGAGAGTGAGAGATTAACAGAGAGAGAGACAGAGTGAGGGAGAGAGACAGAGGGAGAGAGGGGGGAAACACAGTGACAGAGAGAGTGACAGAGAGAAAGACAGACTGAGAGAGAGAGACAGAGGGAGAGACAGAGGGAGAGAGAGAGAGACAGACAGAGAGAGATAGAGAGACAGAGACAGTGAGAGAGAGAGAGACAGAGAGAGAGAGATAGAGACAGAGAGAGAGAGACAGAGAAGGAGAGCGAGAGAGACAGAGAGAGGAAGAGAGAGAGAGAGACATTGAGAAAGACAGAGGGAGAGAGAGAGACACAGAGAGATAGAGATAGCGAGAGAGAAACAGAGAGAGAGAGAAGGACAGGGACAGTGAGAGAGACAGAGACAGAGAGGAGAGAGATAGAGAGAGAGAGAGAGACAGAGACAGAGACAGACAGTGAGATACTGAGAGACAGAGAGAGCCAGAAAGAGAGAGAGAGATACAGAGTGAGAGACAGAGAAAGCGAGACAGAGAGTGAGAGAGAGAGTGAGAGACAGAGCGAGAGACAGAGGGGGAGAAAGAGAGAGACAGACAGAGACAGAGAGTTGACAGAGGGAGAGAGAGAGAGAGAGAGACAGAGGGACAGAGAGAGAGACAGAGGGAGAGAGAGTGAGGCAGAGAGGCAGAGAGTGAGACAGAGAGAGAGAGAGACAAAGAGAGACAAATGGAGAGAAACAGAGAGAGAGGGAGAGACAGAGAGAACGAGAGACAGAGGGAGAGAGACAGTGAGAGACAGAGAGAGACACAGAGAGGCACAGAGGGAGAGAGAGAGACAGAGACAAGGGGTGAGAGAGAGTGACAGAGAGACAGTGACAGACAGAGCCAGAGACACAGAGAGTAAAGAGAGAGAGAGAGTGAGAGAGAGACAGACAGAGACAGAGAGGAGAGAGAGAGAGATAGAGGGAGAGAGAGAGAGTGAGAGAGAGAGAGGGACAGAGAAAGAGAGAGAGAGATAGAGAGAGAAATACAGAGAGAGGGAGAAAGGCGGAGCGAGAGAGAGACAGAGAGAAAGAGAGACACAGAGGGAGACAGAGAGAGAGACAGAGAGAGAGAGAGACAGAGAAGGAGAGAGATGGAGTGAGACAGAGAGAGAGAGGGAGACAGTGAGACAGAGAGAGATGAAGAGAGAGGGAGAGAGAAAGAGAGAGAATGGCAGAGAGGCAGAGGGAGAGAGAAACAGAGAGACAGGGAGAGCAGCAGAGAGAGAGAGAGAGTGAGAGGGAGACAGAGGTAGAGGGAGAGAGTGAGAGAGAGAGAGGGACAGAGAGAGAGGGACAAAGTGGGAGAGAAAAAGAGAGACCGACAGAGACAGAGAGAGTGACAGAGGGAGAGAGAGAGACACACAGTGAGAATGAGAGAGACAGACTGAGTGAGCAAGATAGATAGAGGCAGAGTGAGAGACAGAGTGAGAGACAGAGTGAAAGAGATACAGAGTGAGCGAGCGAGGCAGAGCGAGTGAGAGAGAGACAGAGTGAGGGAGAGAGAGATAGAGAGAGAGAGAGAGAGACAGAGGGAGAGAGAGAGAGAGATTTAGAGACAGAGATAGAGAGTGTGAGAGATTAACAGAGAGAGAGACTGAGTGAGGGAGAGAGAGACAGAGGGGCAGAGAGCGGAAACACAGTGACAGACAGAGAGACAGAGAGAAAGACAGACTGAGAGAGAGAGACACAGAGGGAGAGACAGAGGGAGAGAGAGACAGAGGGAGAGAGATTGAAGCAGAGAGAGATAGAGAGATAGAGAGAGAGACAGAGAGAGGAAGAGAGAGAGAGACATTGCGAGAGGCAGAGGGAGAGAGAAAGACACAGAGAGATAGTGATAGAGAGAGAGAGACAGAGACAGTGAGAGAGAGAGAGAGACAGAGACAGTGAGAGAGAGAGAGAGACAGAGAGGAGAGAGAGACAGAGAGAGAGAGACAGAGAGGAGAGAGATAGAGAGAGACACAGAGAGAGGGAGAGAGACAGAGAGAGGAAGAGAGAGAGAGACATTGCGAGAGACAGAGGGAGAGAGAGAGACACAGAGAGATAGTGATAGAGAGAGAGAGGCAGAGACAGAGACAGAGAGAGAGAGAGACAGAGGGAGAGAGAGAGACAGAGAGAGAGAGAGACAGAGACACACAGTGAGATACAGAGAGACAAAGAGAGCCAGAGAGAGAGACTGAGTGAGAGAGATAGGGAGAGAGAGTGAGAGACAGAGAGTGAGAGAGAGAGTGAGAGACAGAGCGAGAGACGGGGGAGAGACAGAGAGAGGAAGAGAGAGAGAGACATTGCGAGAGGCAGAGGGAGAGAGAAAGACACAGAGAGATAGTGATAGAGAGAGAGAGACAGAGACAGTGAGAGAGAGAGAGAGACAGAGACAGTGAGAGAGAGAGAGAGACAGAGACAGTGAGAGAGAGAGAGACAGAGAGGAGAGAGAGACAGAGAGAGAGAGACAGAGAGGAGAGAGATAGAGAGAGAGACAGAGAGAGTGACCGAGGGAGAGAGAGAGAGGGACAGTGAGAGAGAGACAGAGTAAGAGAGACAGAGAGAGAGAGAGGCAGAGACAGAGAGAGAGACAGAGCGAGAGAGAGACAGAGACAGAGAGAGACACAGAGTCAGATAGAGACAGAGCCAAGGAGTGAGAGAGAGTGACAGAGAGACAGAGACAGACAGAGAGGCACAGAGAGTGAAAGGGAGAGAGAGTGAGAGAGAGAGAGAGAGAGGAGAGAGATGGAGAGAGACAGAGATACAGAGAGACAGAGAGAGACAGAGAGAGAGACAAACAGAGAGAGCCAGAGAGAGGGAGAAAGACAGAGAGAGAGTGAGAAAGAGAGAGAGAGAGACTGAGAGAGAGAGAGACAGAGAGAGAGAGAGAGACAGAGTGAGAGACATACAGATGAGAGACAGAGAAAGTGAGATAGACAGAGAGTGAGAGACAAAGAGTTAGAGAGTGAGTGAGAGACAGAGCGAGAGACAGAGTGGTAGAGAAAGAGAGAGACAGACAGAGAGACAGAGAGAGTGACAGAGGGAAAGAGAGAGAGACACAGTTAGAGAGAGAGACTGAGTGAGAGAGAGAGACAGAGAGAGAGAGACAGAGGCAGAGTGAGAGACAGAGTGAGAGATAGAGTGAGAGAGATGTAGAGTGAGGGAGAGAGACAGCGAGAGAGAGAACAGAGGGAGAGAGAGAGACAGAGACGGAGAGAGAGAGAGAGAGAGACAGAGAGTCAGAGAGAGAGGGAGGCAGATGGAGAGAGAGAGAGTTAGAGACAGAGAGTGAGAGATTTACAGAGAGAGACAGAGTGAGGGAGAGAGAGGCAGAGGGAGAGAGAGAGGGGAAAACACAGTGACAGACAGAGAGACAGAGAGAAAGACGGACTGAGAGAGAGAGAGAGAGAGATAGACAGAGGGAGAGAGAGAGACAGAGAGAGGTTGAGAGAGAGAGACATTGAGAGACACAGAGGGTGAGAGAGACATAGAGAGATAGAGAGAGAGACAGAGAGACAGAGAGAGAGAGACAGAGAGAGAGAGAGACAGAGACAGAGACAGTGAGAGAGAGACAGAGAGGAGAGAGATAGACAGAGATAGAGAGAGAGACAGAGAGAGAGACGGGGGAGAGAGAGACAGACAGAGACAGACACAGAGATACAGAGAGACAGAGAGAGAGAGACAGAGTGAGTTATAGAGAGAGAGACTGAGAGAGAGAGACAGTGTGAGAGACATACAGAGTGAGAGAGAGAGAGACGAGAAAGAGAGACAGAGACAGAGAGAGTGAGAGAGAGGCAGAGTGAGGAAGAGAGAGACAGAGAGAGAAACAGACAGAGAGAGAGAGACAGAGAGAGACAGAGAGGGATAGAGAGAGATGGGGGATCAGAGAGAGAGAGAGAGACGGAGTGAGAGAGAGAGAGATAGAGAGGGAGAGAGAGACAGAGACAGAGAGGGAGAGAGACCAGAGAGAAAGAGAGAAACAAAGAGAGACAGAGTGTCAGAGAGAGAGGGAGACAGAAGGAGAGAGAAAAGGGAAAACAGAGTGACAGAGAGAGAGAGTGACAGAGAGAAAGACAGACTGAGAGAGAGAGACAGAGGGAGAGAGAGAGAGAGAGACAGTGAGAAATACAAAGGGAGAGAGAGAGACACGAGAGAGTGGGAGAGACAGACAGAGAGAGAGAGAGACAGAGAGTGAGATAGAGAGAGAAGCATAGAGACAGAGAGAGGGAGAACGAGTGAGACAGACTGAGAGACAGAGAGCCAGACGGAGAGAGAAAGAGACAGAGAGGGAGAGACAGAGAGCGAGAGAGACAGAGAGAGAGAGAGAGACAGACAGAGATAGAGACAGAGGGAGAGAGAGAGAGTAACAGAGAGACAGAGACAGAGAGAGCAAGAGACAGAGAGATAGATGAGGGAGAGAGAGAGGGTCAGAGAGAGTGAGAGAGAAAGAGATTGAGAGACAGAGAGAGAGACAGAGAGACATTCAGACAGAGAGAGATAGAGAAAGAGGGGGGTCAGAGAGAGAGAGAGACAGCGAGAGAGAGAACATAAGAACATAAGAAATAGGAGCAGGTGTAGGCCATCTGGCCCTTCGAGCCTGCCCCGCCATTCAATAAGATCATGGCTGATCTGTCGTGTCTCAGTTCCACATTCCCGCCCTCTCCCCATAACCCTTAATCCCCTCTCTTATCAAAAACCCATCAACCCGCATCTTAAAAATATTTAGCGAGGCAGCCTCCACCACTTCAACGGGCAGAGAATTCCAGAGATTCACCACCCTTTGAGTGAAGAAGTTCCTCCTCAACTCCGTTCTAAACCGCCTCCCCTTTATCTTGAGGCTGTGCCCCCTAGTCCTACTGTCCTTTCTGAGCGGGAAGAGTCTCTCCACCTCTATCCTATCCATCCTATTCATCATCTTATACGTCTCAATGAGATCTCCCCTCATTCTTCTAAACTCTGATGAGTACAAGCCTAGTTTATTCAGCCTCTCCTCATAGCTCAACCCCCTCAACACCAGCATCAGCCTAGTAAACCTCCTCTGCACTCCCTCCAAGGCCAAAATATCCTTGCGCAGGTGCGGCGCCCAGAACAGAGGGAGAACAGAGGGAGAGAGAGGGAGAAAGAGACAGAGAGAGAGAGACAGAGAGAGAGTGAGAGAAAAACAGAGAGAGACACAGAGTCAGAGAGAGAGGGAGACAGAGGGAGAGAGAGAGACAGACAGACAGAGTGAGAGACAGAGATAGAGAGAGTGAGAGATTAACAGAGGGAGAGACAGAGTGAGGGAAAGAGAGACAGACGGAGAGAGGGTTGGGAAAACAGAGAGACAGAGAGAGAGAGCGGCAGAGACAGAGACAAAGACAGACTGAGAGAGAGAGACAGGGGGAGAGAGAGAGACAGAGAGAGATAGAGAGGGAGACACAGTGAGAGAGAAACAGAGAGAGATAGATAGAGAGAGAGAGAGACAGCGAGAGAGACTGAGAGAAAGACAGTGAGAGAGAGGGAGAGAGAGGCAGAGAGAGATAGATAGAGAGAGAGAGACAGAGAGGGAGAGAGAGAGACAGCGAGAGAGGCAGAGAGAGAGAGAAACAGAGAGACAGAGACAGACAGAGCGAGAGACAGAGAGAGATATGAGGGAGAGAGAGAGAGAGACAGCAAGAGTGAGAGAGACTGAGTGAGAGACAGAGAGGCAGAGGAAGAGAGAGAGAGACAGAGAGGGAGAGACAGAGTGAGAGAGAGACAGAGTGAGAGACAGACAGACAGAGAGAGAGATACAGAGGGAGAGAGAGACAGAGACAAGGAGAGAGAGAGTAACAGAGAGACAGAGAGAGCGGGAGACAGTGAGAAAGATGAGGGGGAGAGAGAGAGAGTGTGTGTGAGACAGAGAGAGAGACACAGAAAGTGAGAGATTGAGAGAGAGAGAGAGACAGCCAGACTGAGAGAGAGAGAGAGACACACACAGAGAGAGAGTCAGACAGAGAGAGAGAGAGAGACAGAGAGTGAGAGAGAGAGAAAGAGAGAGAGTCTGAGTGAGAGAGAGAGACAGAGAGAGAGAAAGAAAGAGAGAGAGACAGACAGACAGAGAGGGAGAGACAGAGGGAGAGAGAGACAGAGAGAAGGACAGAGAGAGAGTGACAGAGAGGCAGAGACAGAGACAAAGACAGACTCAGAGATTGACAGAGAGTGAGATAGACTTAGAAAGAGAGACAGAGAGAGACATAGAGTGAGAGAGAGGCAGAGAGAGAGAGAGAGTAAGAGACAGTGAGGGTGAGAGACAGAGAGAGAGACAGAGAGACAGTGAGATAGAGACATTGAGGCAGAGAGACAGAGAGGGAGAGAGACAAAGAGAGAGAGACAAGGAGAGGGAGAGAGTGACCGGGAGACAGAGACAGAGAGGGAGAGATGCAGAGAGAGAGAGAGGCAAAGACAGAGAGAGAGAGAGACAGACAGACAGAGAGAGACAGAGAGAGAGAGTCAGAGGGAGAGAGAGAGACAAAGTGAGAGCGAGAGAGACAGAGGAAGAGAGAGAGTGAGAGAGAGTGACAGAGAGAGAGACAGACAGACTGAGAGAGAGACATAGAGAGAGAGAAAGGGAGACAGAGAGCGAGAGAGAGACAGAGAGAGACAGTAACATACAGAGAGAGAGTGACAGAGGGAGAGAGAGACAGAGAGGGGAGAGAGCAGAGACAGTGACAAGGAGAGAGAGAGAGTGACAGGGAGGCAGTGACAGAGAGAGCGAGAGACAGAGGGAGAGAGGATGAGAGAGACAGAGAGATTAAGAGAGAGAGAGAGTGATAGAGACAGAGAGAGACAGTGAGAGAGAGAGTGAGAGAGAGATAGAGAGAGGGAGACAGAGAGTGATAGGGACAGAAAGAGAGAGGCAGAGTGAGAGAGGCAGAGGGAGAGCGAAAACAGAGAGAGACAGAGAGTCAGAGAGAGAGAGGGAGACAGAGTGGGAGAAAGAGAGAGAGACAGAGCCATAGAGAGAGACAGAGACAGAGTGAGAGACACAGAGCGAGAGACAGAGTGAGAGAGAGAGACAAAGACAGAGAAACAGAGAGTGAGACAAAGTGAGAAATGAATGAGAGAGATAGAGAGTGAGGGAGAGAGACAGAGATAGAGAGAGAGTGAGACAGAGAGAGAGTGAGGGAGAGAGAGAGACAGAGAGAGAGACAGTGTGAGATAGACAGAGGGAGAGAGAGAGACAGAGACAGAGTGAGAGACACAGTAAGAGACAGAGAGAGACAGAGAGACAGAATGAGAGAGACAGACAGAGAGAGAGACAGGGAGAGTGAGAGATTAACAGAGGGAGAGACAGAGTGAGAGATTGAGAGAGTCAGAGAGAGAGAGAGAGGGGCCAGAGTGACAGAGGGAGAGAGAGACAGAAAGAAAGACATACTGAGAGACAGAGACAGAGAAAGACAGAGAGACAGACAGACAGAACGAGGGACACTGATAGTGATGGGGGATAGAGAGAGAGACCGAGAGAGAGAGACAGACAGACAGACAGAGACGAGAGAGAGAGTGAGAGAGAGAGACAGAGAGTGAGAGCGAGGGAGAGACAGTGTCAGAGAGGCAGAGACAGACAGAGTGAGAGAGACAGACAGACAGAGAGTGAGAGACAGAGAGAGAGAGAGAGACAGAGACAGAGAGTGAGAGAGAGAGAAGCAGAGAGTGAGAGAGACAAAGAGTGAGAGACAGACAGAGTGAGGGAGAGAGGCAGAGAGAGACAGAGAGACTGAGGGAGAGAGAGAAACAGGGAGAGTCAGAGCGAGAGAGATAGAGAGAGTGAGAGAGAGAGTGAGAGAAAGAGAGTAAGAGAGAGAGGGAGAGAGAGAGGGAGAGAAAGAAAGTAAGAGAGAGAGGGAGAGAGAGAGGGAGAG
Source organism: Carcharhinus amblyrhynchos (assembly GCF_965287045.1). Taxonomy (NCBI): domain Eukaryota; kingdom Metazoa; phylum Chordata; class Chondrichthyes; order Carcharhiniformes; family Carcharhinidae; genus Carcharhinus; species Carcharhinus amblyrhynchos. The sequence goes on along the minus strand of NW_027649828.1, from coordinate 409,216 downwards.
ACAGAGAGAGAGGGGGAGAGAGAGAGACGGACAGAGAGACAGAGACAGAGACAAGGAGAGAGAGACAGACAGACAGAGAGAGTGGGAGAGAGAGAGACAGAGGAAAGAGAGAGACAGAGACAGTGAGAGAGAGAGACAGGGAGGAGAGATTGAGAGAGAGAGACAGAGAGAGAGAGACAGAGACAGAGACAGAGAGAGAGTGAGGGAGAGAAAGAGGCAGAGGGAGAGAGAGTCAGCGAGAGAGAGAACAGGGGGAGAGAACAGAGGGAGAGAGGGAGAGACAGAGGGGGAGTGAGACAGAGAGAGAGAGACAGAGGGACTGACAGAGATAGCAAGAGAAACAGAGAGAGAGAGAGTCAGAGACAGAGGGACACAGAGGGAGAGAGAAAGAGGGAGACAGAGAAGCAGAGATTGTGAAAGGGAGAGACAGAGAGAGAGTGAAAGAGAGACAGACAGAGAAGCCGAGGGGGGAGAGAGAGAGAGAGAGAGACAGTGAGACAGAGAGAGTGAGAGAGAGATAGACAGAGTGGGAGAGAGAGAGAGACAGAGGCAGAGTGAGAAGCAGAGAGAGACAGAGAGAGTGAGAGAGAGACGGAGAGTGAGAGAGAGAGAAAGAGATAGAGAGAGAGACAGTGAGAGAGAGAGAGAGACAGAGAGAGAGAGTGACAGAGAGAGTGAGAGAGAGAGACAGAGAGAGAGAGACAGAGGGAGAGAGAGATAGAGAGAGAGAGACAGAGAGACAAAGAGTGAGACAGAGAGAGAGAGAGACAAGGAGAGAGATAGAGAGACAGAGAGTGAGAGACTCAGAGGGGGGGAGAGAGAGTGGGAGAGCCAGAGAGAGAGGGAGTGAGAGAGACAGAGAGAGAGAGAGAGACAGAGACAAGGAGAGAGAGTGACATAGAGACAGACAGAGAGAGAGGTAGTGGACAGAGTGAGAGAGAGAGAGAGAGAGACAGAGAAAGAGAGAGACAGACAGGGAGTGAGGGAGAGAGAGAGAGGCAGAGAGAGAGAGAACAGGGGGAGAGAACAGAGGGAGAGAAAGAGAGACAGAGGGGCAGTGAGACAGAGAGAGAGACAGAGGGAGAGACAGAGACAGAGAGAGAAACAGAGAGAGAGAGAGACAGAGAGTCAAAGATACAGAGGGAGAGAGAAAGAGAGGCAGAGTGAGAGACAGAGTGAGAAACTGAGAGAGACAGACAGGCAAGTGAGAGAGACAGAGACAGAGAGAGTGTGAGAGAGAGAGACAGAGAGTGAGAGCCTGAGAGAGACAGAGTCAGAGATAGGGAGACAGAGAGAGTGAAAGAGACAGACAGGCAGAGAGAGTGAGAGAGAGAGACAGAGAGAGAGAGAGACAGAGAGAGAGAGACAGAGAGAGAGAGAGACAGAGAGAGTGAGGGAGAGAGAGAGACAGAGAGAAAAACAGACAGAGAGACAGAGACAGAGAGAGAGACAGAGACAGAGAGAGTCAGAGAGAGAGAGAGTGACAGAGTGAGAGAGACAGAGAGATTGACAGAGAAAGAGAAAGAAACAGAGTGAGACAGAGAGTCAGAGAGAGAGGGAGATAGAGGGAGAGAAAAAGAGAGAGACAGACAGAGAGGCAGAGAGAGTGAGAAAGAGAGAGACAGAGAGAGAAAAAGAGAGAGAACAGACAGAGAGCAGAGAGAGAGAGAGACAGTGAGGGAGACAGAGAGAGTGGCAGAGAGAGAGGCAGAGACA
>NW_027649828.1:285000-402500 GCF_965287045.1 Carcharhinus amblyrhynchos | reverse complement strand
AGTGAGTGAGGGACAGAAGGAGAGACAGAGAGAGTGAGAGTCAGAGGGAGAGAGAGAGTGGAAAACAGAGTGACAGAGAGATACAGACAGAGAGAGAGAGAGGCAGAGAGAGAGACAAAGAGAGAGAGAGACAGCGAGAGAGACAGAGCAAGAGAGAGCGACAGAGTGAGTGAGAGGCAGAGAGAGACAGAGAGAGACAGAGACTGAGGGACAGAGAGAGTGACATAGAGAGAGAGAGAGAGAGACAGAGACAAGGAGTGAGAGAGAGTGACAGAGAGACAGAGAGCGAGAGACTCAGAGAGTGCGTGAGAGAGAAAGAAACAGACAGAGAGAGACAAAGACAAGGAGAGAGAGAGAGTGACAGAGAGACTGAGTGAGAGAGAGAGAGAGAGACAGAGAGAGAGAGACAGAGACAGTGAGAGAGAGAGAGCGAGAGAGAGGAGAGAGATAGAGAGAGAGAGAGAGGAGAGAGATAGAGAGAGAGAGACAGAGAGAGAGAGACAGAGAGACAGAGTGAGTGAGAGAGAGAGAGAGAGAGAGACACTGTCAAGGAGCGATAGAGAGTGACAGAGAGACAGGCAGACAGAGCGAGAGACACAGAGAGTGAGAGAGACAGAGGGTGAGACAGAGTGAGAGAGAGAGACGGAGACAGAGAGAGGGAGAGAGAGAGAGAAAGAGACAGGGGGAGAGAGAAAGAGAGACAGAGTTAGAGAGAGAGGCTGAGAGGAGAGAGATAGTGAGTGAGACAGAGTGCGAGAGAGAGACAGAGACAGGGAGAGTCAGAGGGAGAGAGAAAGAGAAAGAGACAGAGGGAGAGAGAAAGAGAGACAGAGTGAGAGAGAGAGAGACTGAGAGACAGAGTCAGAGTGAGAGAGATACAGAGTGAGAGGCAGAGAGATAGAGACAGAGTGTGAGAGAGAAAGAGACAGAGCGAGAGAGAAAGAGAGACAGAGAGAGAGAAACAGAGTGAGAGTGACAGAGTAAGAGAGAGACAGACAGACAGAGAGAGAGAGATTAACATAGGGAGAGACAGAGTGAGAGAGAGAGAGGGACACAGTGTGACAGAGAGAGAGATACAGAGAGAAAGATCGGCTGAGACAGAGGGACAGAGACAGAGACAGAGAGAGACAGAGAGACAGAGCCAGACAGAGCGAGAGAGACAGTGAGAGATGGGGTAGAGAGAGAGAGAGAGAGAGTGATAGGAGAGAGAGAGAGAGAGATGGGGGAGAGAGAGAGAGAGAGAGACAGAGCGAGAGAGCGAGACAGAGAGAGAGAGAAAGAGAGACAGGCAGACAGAGAGAGAGAGAGAGAGAGGCAGACAGAGAGAGAGAGAGAGACAGAGACAGAGAGAGAGAGAGACAGAGAGAGAGACAGACAGACAGACAGAGGGAGAGAGAGAGAGAGAGGGACAGAGACAGAGAGACAGAGTGAGATAGAGGCAGAGAGAGAGACAGAGAGAGACAGAGACACAGAGAGAAAGAGAGACAGAGCGAGAGAGAGACAGAGACAAGGAGTGAGAGAGAGTGACAGAGAGACAGAGTCAGACAGAGCGAGAGACACAGAGAGTGTATGAGAGAGAGACAGAGAGAAAGACATAGAGCCAGAGAGAGACTGAGAGAAACCGAGAGAGACAGAGGGAGAGAGAGACAGAGACAAAGAGTGAGAGAGAATGATAGAGAGAGAGGGAGACAGAGAGAGAGAGAGAGACAGAGAGACAGAGACAGAGAGAGTGACTGAGAGAAAGTGAGACACAGAGAGATTGAGAGAGAGAGAGAGAGAGAATGAGAGAGAGAGAGACAGAGTCAGAGAGAGAGAGAGAGACCTTGAGAGAGACAGGGACAGAGAGAGAGAGACAGTGACAGTGAGAGAGAGAGAGAGACAGAGAGAGAGAGAGAGAGAGAGAGACAGAGAGTGAGGGAGAGAGACAGAGAGTGAGAGAGAGGGAGAGAGAGTGAGAGGGATGGAGACAGAGAGTGAGAGAGACACAGGGCGGCAGGGAGAGAGACAGAGAGAGACAGGGAGAGAGAGGGAGAGAGACAGGGAGAGAGAGGGAGAGAGCGAGAGAGAGACAAAGAGAGACTGAGAGAGACACAGAGGGAGAGTGAGACAGAGACAAGGAGTGAGAGGGAGTGACACTGAGATAGATACACGGATCAAGAGACACAGAGAGTGAGAGAGAGTGATAGACAGAGAGAGAGAGACAGGGAGAGAGACAGAGAGAGACAGAGATAGAGAGAGATAGAGAGAGAGAGGGAGAGGGCGAGAAAGGGAGACAGAGAGACACAGAGAGGGAGAGAGAGAGACAGAGGCAAGGAGAGAGAGAGTGACAGAGAGACAGGCAGAGAGAGGGAGAGACAGAGTGAGAGAGAGAGAGGGAGAGAGACAGAGAGAGACAGAGAGACAGTGAGAGAGAGACAGAGTGAGAGAGAGAGTGACAGACAGAGAGAGAGAGACAGAGAGAGAGAGAGAGAGTGAAGGAGAGAAACACAGAGGGAGAGAGAGAGAGACAGAGGCAAGGAGTGAGAGAGAGTTACAGAGGGATAGAGACAGACAGAGCGAGAGACACAGAGATTGAGAGAGAGAGAGACAGAGAGAGTCAGAGGGAAAGAGAGACAGATACAAGGAGAGAGAGAGTGACAGTGAGACAGAGAGAGAGAGAGACAGTGAGACAGAGACACTGACAAAGAGTGAGACAGAGAGAGACAGAGAGACTGAAAGAGAGAGAGACAGAGAGAGAGTGAGACAGAGTGGGCAAGAGAGAGAGAGAGAGAGAGACAGAGAGAGAGAGAGAGAGAGACAGTGTGTGTGTGGGAGAGGGAGAGAGCCAGAGAGTGCGAGACAGAGAGACAGAGTGAGAGAGACAAAATGAGAGAGACAGAGAGAGAGGGAGATAGACAGAGGGAGAGAGAGAGAGAAAGTGAGTGAGAGACAGAGAGAGAGTGTGAGAAAGAGAGAGACAGGGAGAGAGACAGAGACCGAGAGAGTGAGAGAGACAAGGAGAGAGAGACTGAGACGAGGAGTGAGAGAGAGTGACTGTGAGGCAGAATCAGACAGAGCGAGAGACACAGAGAGTGACAGAGAAAGAGACAGAGACAGAGAGAGACAGAGAGAGAGAGAGACAGAGACAAGGAGAGAGATAGAGAGAGAGACAGAGTGAGAGAGAGACAGACAGAGACAGAGTCAGGGAAAGACAGAGAGAGACAGAGAGAGAGAGAGACAGTGACAAGGAGAGAGATAGAGAGAGAGACAGAGTGAGAGAGAGAGAAGGACAGAGAGAGAGACAGAGAGAGAGGGACAGAGAGAGAGACAGAGTGAGTGAGAGAGAGAGGCAGAGAGAGAGAGAGACAGAGAGAGAGAGAGTGCAGCAGGCGACGGTGCAGAGGGACCTCGGGGTCCTTGTGCATGAGTCGCAAAAACCCAGCTTGCAGGTGCAGCAGGTGGTCAGGAAGGCGAATGGGATGCTGGCCTTCATAGCGAGGGGGATTGAATATAAAAGTAGGGAGGTCTTGCTGCAGCTGTATAGGGCATTGGTGAGGCCGCAGCTGGAGTACTGTGTGCAGTTTTGGTCACTGCACTTACGCAAGGATATTTTGGCCTTGGAGGGAGTGCAGAGGAGGTTTACTAGGCTGATACCGGAGTTGAGGGGGTTGAGCTATGAGGAGAGGCTGAATAAACTAGGCTTGTACTCATTAGAGTTTAGAAGAATGAGGGGAGATCTCATTGAGACGTATAAGATGATGAATGGGATGGATAGGATAGAGGTGGAGAGACTCTTCCCGCTCAGAAAGGACAGTAGGACTAGGGGGCACAGCCTCAAGATAAAGGGGGGGCGGTTTAGAACGGAGTTGAGGAGGAACTTCTTCACTCAAAGGGTGGTGAATCTCTGGAATTCTCTGCCCGTTGAAGTGGTGGAGGCTGCCTCACTAAATATATTTAAGTCACGGGTTGATGGGTTTTTGATAAGAGAGGGGATTAAGGGTTATGGGGAGAGGGCGGGAATGTGGAACTGAGCCACGACAGATCAGCCATGATCTTATTGAATGGCGGGGCAGGCTCGAAGGGCTAGATGGCCGACTCCTGCTCCTATTTCTTATGTTCTTATGTTCTCTGTGTCTCTGAATCTCTGTGTCTCTGTGTCTGTCTCTGTGCCTCTGAGTCTGTGTCTCTGAGTGTCTGAGTCTCGGTGTCTCTGAGTCTCGGTGTCTCCGTGTCTCCGTGTCTCTGCGTCTCGTGTCCTGGTGTGTCTGAGTCTGTGCGCCTGTGAGTCTGTGAGTCTCAGTGTCTCTGTTTCTCTTGCTCTATGAGGCTCTGTGTCCCTGTGTCCATGTGTCTCTTCGTCTCTGAGACTCTGTGTCTCTGAGTCTCTGAGTCTCGGTGACCCGGTGTCTCTGAGACTCTGTGTCTCTGAGTCTCTGTGTCTCGGTGTCTCTGAGTCTCTGAGACTCCGTGTCTCTGAGTCTCTGATTCTCGGTGTCTCTGAGTCTCTGTGTCTCTGAGTCTCTGAGTCTCAGTGATTCTGAGTCTCTGTGTCTCAGAGTCTTGGTGTCTCTGAGTCTCTGTGTCTCTGTGTTCCGCAGTCTCTGTGTTCCTGCACCTTCTTGTCTCTGAAACTTTGTGTCTCCAAGTCTCGGTGTCTCTGTGTCCCTGTGTTTCTGTGTCTTTGAATCTCTGAGTCTCTCAGTCGCTGTGTCTCTGAGTCTCTGAGTCTTTGAATCTCTGTGTCACTGTGTCTCAGAGTCTCTGTGTCTCTGTGTCTCGGTGTCTCTGTGTCTCTGAGTCTCAGGTCTCGGTGTCTCAGTTTCCCTCGTTCTCTGAGTCTCTGTGTCTCTGATTCCTGCAGTCTGTGTGTACCTGTGCCTCCTTGTCTCAGAAACTTTGTGTCTCCGAGTCCCTGTGTCTCTGTGTCCCTGTGTCTCTGTGTCCCTGTGTCCCTGAGTCTTTGAATCTCTGTGTCCCTGTGTCTCTGAGTCTCTGAGTCACTGTGTCGCTGCGTCTCTCTGTCTCTGAGTGTTTCGGTGTCTGGGTGTCTCTCTGTCTCTGAGTGTCTGTGTCTCGGTGTCTTGGTGTCTCTGTGTCTCTGTGTCTCTGGGTCTCTGTGTCTCTGGGTCTCTGAGTCTCGGTGTCTCGGTGTCTCTGTGTCTCTGAGTGTCTGTGTCTCTGGGTCTCTCAGTCTGGGTCTTGTTGGTGTTTTTCAATTTTGAGTTTGTGGTTGGGTTTTTTTTTGCAGTTGTTGTTGTTGAAATTGTTGATGGTTTTCAAATCTGAGATTGTTGCTGAATTTGTTTTGTATTTAATTTTTTGGTTGGTGGAAATATTGGTGTTTATTTCTTTCTCAGGTTTTTGTTGGATTTGTTGATGTTTTTCAATGTTGAGGTTGTTGTTGGAGTGTTGCTGTTCTGTGTTGTTGAGGCTGTTGTTGCATTTGTTGGTGTTTTTCAATGTTGAAGTTGTTGTTGGATTGTTGCTGTTCTTTGCTGTTGAGGTTCTTGTTGAACTTGTTGGGTTTTTTTTTTCAATTTTTAGGTTGTTAGAATTTTTTTCATTCTCAGGTTGTTGTTGGATTTGTTGGTGTTTTTAATTTTGAGGTTGTTGTTGGTGCTTTTCAATGTTGAGGTTGTTGTTGGATTTGTTGGTGCTTTTCAATGTTGAGGTTACAAAGAACAAAGAACAACACAGCCCGGGAAACAGGCCCTTCGGCCCTACGAGCCCCCGCCGCCATTTTAACATTATGAGTGCCCTCCTCTACCCATGACCTTTGTCTACACCTACTGGGGAAGATTGAGGGAAGACTAATTTAGGGACAATATGTTGCACCAATCAGCCTAAGAGCACATTTTTGGGGTATGGGAGGAAACCGGAGCACCCGGAGAAAACCCACACAACCTCAACATTAAAAAACACCAACAAACCCAACAACAACCTCAACATTAAAAAACACCAACAAACCCAACAACAACCTCAACATTAAAAAACACCAACAAATCCAACAACAACTTCAACATTGAAAAACACCAACAAATCCAACAACAACATCAACATTAAAACGCACCAAGTCCAAAAACAACCTCAACATTAAAAAACACCAACAAATCCAACAACAACCTCAACATGAACAAAAACACCAACAAATCCAACAACAATCTCAACATTAACAAAAACACCAACAAATCCAACAACAACTACAACAGTGAAAAACACCAACAAATCCAACAAGAGCCACAACATTGAGAAACACAAACAAATTCAACAACAACCAGAACAGTGAAAAACATTAACAATTCCAACAATAACTTCTACATTGAAAACAAAGCAACAAATCCAACAACATCAACATTGAAAAACTCCAACAAATCTAACAACAACATCAACATTGAAAAACACCAACAAATCCAACAACAACCTCAACATTGAAACCACCAGCAAATTCAACAACAACTATAACAGTGAAAAACACTAACAATTCCAACATCAACCTCCACACTGAAAAAAACACCAACAACATCAACATTGAAAAACACAAACAATTTCAACAACAACCACAGTGGTGAAAGACACCAACAAATTCAACAACAACCTCAACATTGAAACACACCAACAAATTCAACAACAACCTCGACATTGAAAAAACAACACATCCAACAACCACGACAACACTGAAAAACACCAACAAATCCAACAAAAACCTCAACATTGAAAACACGAACATATTGAACAGCAACCATGACAGTGAAAAACACTAACAATTCCAAGAACAACCACTACATTAAAAAAACGAGCAAATCCAACACCATCAACATTGAAAAACACAATTTTAACAACAGCAACAACGGTGAAAAACACCAACAAATTTAACAACAACCTCAACATTGAAAAAACACCAACAAATCCAACAACAACCTCAGCATTGAAAAATGCCAACAGATTCAACAACCAACACAATGGTGAAAAACACCAACAAATCCAACAACAACCACAACTTGAAAAATATGAACAAATCCAACAACAACCTCAACATTGAATAAACACCAACAAATCCAACAACAACTTCAACATTGAAAAAACACCAACAAATCCAACAACAACTTCAACATTGAAATACACCAATAAATCCAACAACAACCTCAACATTGGAATACACCAACAAATCCAACAACAATTACAACATGGAAAAATACCAACAAACTCAACAGCGACATGGCAGCACAGTGGGTAGCACTGATTCTTCACAGCTCCAGTGACCCAGGTTCGATTCCCAGCTCAGGTCACAGTCTGTGTGAAGTTTGCACATTCTCCTCGTGTCTGCGTGGGTTTCCTCCGGGTGCTGCGGTTTCCTCCCACAGTCCAAAGATGTGCGGGTTAGGTTGATTGGCCAGGCTAAATTAACTTTAGCGTCCCGAGATGTGGATGAGTGGAGAATTAGACATGTTAAAATCCCCTTAATGTTCCAAGATATGTATGTTCGGTGAATTGGCCAGGCTAAATTGCCTCTGAGTGTCCCAAAATGTGGAGGATTGGTGGATTGGCCCTTAGTGTCCCAAGATGTGTATGAGATGTGGATTGGTCAGGCTAAGTTGCCTCTTAGTTTCCCAAGATATTTACGAGCCCTGAATTGGCCATACAAAATATCCTCTTACAGTTCCAAGATGTGTACGAGATGTGGATTGGCCACATTAGATTACCCCTTTTTGTTCGAAGATGTGTAGGTAAGGTGGGTTCCCCCCTAGTGTCCCAACATGTGTAACTTAGGGGGATTGGCCGAGCTAATTCTCCCCTTAATGTCCCAAGATGTGTGCGAGTGGTGGATTGACCAGGCTAAATTTCCTTTAGCGCCCCAAGGTGTAGATGAGAGGAGAATTGGGCATGTTAAAATCCCCTGAGTGTCCCAAGATGTGTAAGTTAGGTGAATTGGCCAGGCTAAATTGCCTCTTAGTGAACCAAAATGTGGAGGTTTGGTGGATTGGCCATGCTAAACTGCCCATTACTATCCCAAGATGTGTAAGTTAGGGGGATTGGCCATGCTAAGTTGCCCCTAAGTGTCCCAGGGTGTGTAGTTGAGGTGGAATGGCCATGTTAAATTGCCCTTTAGGGTCCCAAATGTGCATGTTAGGTGGATTGGCCTTGCTAAAATCATCTTAGTGTGCCAAGATGCATGTGAGAAGTGTGTAGGCCAGGCTAAATTGCCCCTTAGTGTCCCAAGATGTGTACAAGATGTGGATTGGCCGTGCTAAATTGCTCCTTCAGTGTTTGAAGATGTGTAAGTGAGGTGGATTGGCCCTGAGTGTCCCAAGAAGTGTAAGAGATTTGCCATGCTAAATCCCCCTTAGTGTCCCAAGGCATAGATTGGCCATGCTAAATTCCATTAAATGTCCCAAGATGTGTGCGAGTGGTGGATTGACCATGCTAAATTTCCTCTCGCACCCCAAGATGTAGACGAGAGGAGAATTGGACATGTTAAAATCCCCTTAGTGTCCCAGGATGTGTCATTAAGGTGGATTGACCATGCTAAATAGACCATTACTGTCCCAAGGTGTGTAGATTAGGTGGATTGGCCACTCTAAATTGCCCCATAGTGTCCCAGGATGTGTACGTTAGGTGGATTGGCGATGAACAATTCATTTTAGCCTGCCAAGATGTGTATGAGAGTTATGCAGGCAGGACAAAATTTCCCCTAGATGGTCAGGTGTGAATAGAGATGGTCAGGTATGAGTACAGACGGTAAGGTGTGAGTATAGTTGGTCAGGAGTGTATATAGACGGTCAGCTGTGAGTATAGATGGTCAGGGGTGAGTATCGATAGTCGGGTGTGAATATAGATGGTCCGGTGTCGAGAAAGATGGTCTGGTGTGAATATAGATGGTCAGATGTGAATATAGATGGTCAGGGGTGAGTATAGATGGTGAGGTGTGAGTATAGTTGGTCAGGAGTGTATATAGACGGTCAGCTCTGAGTATAGATGGTCAGGGGTGAGTATTGATAGTCGGGTGTGAATATAGATGGTCCGGTGTGGAGAAAGATGGTCTGGTGTGAATATAGATGGTCAGATGTGAATATAGATGGTCAGGTGTGAATATAGATGGTCAGGTGTGAATATAGATGGTGAGGTGTGAATATAGATGGTCAGGGGTGAGTATAGATGGTCTGGGGTGAGTATAGATGGTCAGGAGTGAATATAGATGTTCAGGTTTGAGTATAAATGGTCAGGTGTGATTATAGATGGTCTGGTGTGAGGATAGATGGTCAGGTGTGAATATAGATGGTCAGGTGTGAGGGTAGATGGTCCAATGTGAATATAGATGGTCGGGTGTGAGTATAGATGGTCAGGTGTGAATATAGATGGTCAGGATGTGAGTATAGCTTGTCATGTGTTAATATACATGGTCAGGTGTGTATAGATGGTCAGATGTGAGTATAGATGGTCACGTCTGAGTATAGATGGTCAGTTGTGAATGTAGATCGTCAGGTGTGAATAGAGATGGTCAGGTGTGAGTATAGATGGTCAGGTGTGAATATAAATGGTTGGGTGTGAATATAGATGGTCAGTTGTGAGTATAGATGGTCAGGGGTGAATATAGATGGTCAGGTGTGAGTATAGATGGTCAGGGGTGAGTATAGATGGTCAGGTGTGAATATAGATGGTCAGGTGTGAGTATAGATGGTCAGGTGTGAATATAGATGGTCAGGTGTGAGTATAGATGATCAGGTGTGAGTATAGATGGTCAGGTGTGAATATAGATGGTCAGCTGTGAGTCTCGATGGTCAGGTGTGAATATAGATGTTGAGGTGTGAATATAGATGGTCAGGTGTGAATATAGATGGTCAGGTGTGAATATAGATGGTCAGGGATGAATATAGGTGGTCAGGTGTGAGTACAGATGGTCAGGTGTGTAGAAAGATGTTCAGGTGTGAGTATAGATGGTCAGGAGTGAATATAGATGGTCCGGTATGAATATAGATGATCGGGCGTGAATATAGATGCTCAGGTGTGAGTATAGATGGTCAGGTGTGAATATAGATGGTCAGGGGTGAGTATAGATGGTCAGGTGTGAATATAGATGGTCAGGTGTGAGTATAGATGGTCAGGTGTGAGTATAGATGGTCAGGTGTGAATATAGATGGTCAGATGTGAATATAGATGGTCAGGTGTGAATATAGATGTTCAGGTTTGAGTATAGATGGTCAGGTGTGAATATAGATGGTCAGGGGTGAGTATAGATGGTCAGGTGTGAATATAGATGGTCAGGTGTGAGTATAGATGGTCAGCTGTGAGTATAGATGGTCAGGTGTGAATATAGATGGTCAGGTGTGAGTATAGATGGTCAGCTGTGAGTATAGATGGTCAGGTGTGAATATAGATGGTCAGGTGTGAGTATAGATGGTCAGGTGTGAGTATAGATGGTCAGGTGTGAATATAGATGGTCAGGGGTCAATAAAGATGGTCAGGTGTGAATATAGATGGTCGGGTGTGAGTATAGAACATAGAACATAGAACATAGAACATTACAGCGCAGAACAGGCCCTTCGGCCCACGATGTTGCGCCGACCAGTTACAAAAACAATGACCCACTAGCCTATACCAATCCCTTTTCGTCCATAAACCTATCCAGAGATCTCTTAAACGCCCCCAAACTAGACGCATTTACAACTGCAGCAGGCAGGGCATTCCAATCCCCCACCACCCGCTGGGTAAAGAACCTACCCCTGACATCCGTCCTGTAGCTACCCCCCCTTAATTTAAAGCCATGCCCCCTCGTGCTAGCTTTCTCCATCCGAGGAAAAAGGCTATCACTATCCACCCTATCTAAACCTCTAATCATCTTATATGTTTCAATAAGATCCCCTCTTAGCCGCCTTCTTTCCAACGAAAACAACCCTAGATCCCTCAGTCTCTCCTCATAGGACCTCCCCACCATACCAGGCAACATCCTAGTAAACCTCCTCTGCACCCTCTCCAACGCCTCCACATCCTTCTTGTAATGCGGGGACCAGAACTGCACACAGTACTCCAAGTGCGGCCGCACCAGAGTAGTGTACAGTTGCATCATGACGCTGCGACTCCTAAATTCAATCCCCCTACCAATAAACGCCAAGACACCGTACGCCTTCTTGACAACCTTATCTACTTGATTCCCAACTTTCAGGGATCTATGTACACACACACCTAGATCCCTCTGTTCATCCACACTATTCAAAGTCCTCCCGTTAGCCCTATACTCGACACATCTGTTGCTCCTACCAAAGTGAATTACCTCACACTTCTCCGCATTAAATTCCATCCGCCACCTCTCGGCCCAGCTCTGCAACCTATCTAAGTCTCCCTGCAGACTATGACACCCTTCCTCACAATCTACCACACCTCCAACTTTGGTGTATAGATGGTATAGATGGTATAGATGGTATAGATGGTATAGTATATATCTATAGTATAGATGGTCATGTGTGAATATAGATGGTCGGGTGTGAGTATAGATGGTCAGGTGTGAATATAGATGGTCTGGTGCGAATATAGATGGTCAGGTGTGAATATAGATGGTCAGGTGTGAATATAGATGGTCAGGTGTGAGTATAGATGGTCAGGTGTGAGTATAGATGGTCAGGTGTGAATATAGATGGTCAGGTGTGAGTATAGATGGTCAGGTGTGAATATAGATGGTCAGGTGTGAATATAGATGGTCAGGGGTGAATATAGATGGTCACGTGTGAGTGTAGATGGTCAGGGGTGAATATAGATGGTCGAGTGTGAGTAGAGATGGTCAGGTGTGAATATAGATGGTCGGGTGTGAATATAGATGGTCAGGTGTGAGTATAGATGGTCAGGTGAGAGTATAGATCGTCAGGTGTGAATATAGATGGTCAGGTGTGAGTATAGATGGTCAGGTGTTTGTATAGATGATCAGGGGAGAGTATAGGTGGTCAGGTGTGAATATAGATGGTCAGGTGTGAGTATAGATGGTCAGGTGTGAGTATAGAAGGTCAGGGGTGAGTATAGATGGTCAGGTGTGAATATAGATGGTCGGGGTGAGTACAGATGGTCAGGTGTGAGTATAGATGGTCAGGTGTGAGTATAGATGTTCCGGTGTGAATATAGATGGTCAGGTGTGAATATAGATGGTCAGGGGTGAGTATAGATGGTCAGGTGTGAGTATATATGGTCAGGTGTGAATATAGATGGCCAGGTGTGAGTATAGAAGGTCAGGTGTGAATACAGATGGTCAGGTGTGAATATAGATGGTCAGGTGTGAGTATAGATGGTCAGGTGTGAATATAGATGGTCAGCGGTGAATATAGATGGTCAGGTGTGAGTGTAGATGGTCAGGGGTGAATATAGATGGTCAGGTGTGAGTATAGATGGTCAGATGTGAGTATAGATGGTCGGGTGTGAGTATAGATGGTCGGGTGTGAGTATAGATGGTCGGGTGTGAGTATAGATGGTCAGCTGTGAATATAGATGGTCGGGTGTGAGTATAGATGGTCAGGTGTGATTATAGATGGTCAGGTGTGAATATAGATGGTCAGGTGTGAATATAGAAGGTCAGGTGTGAATATAGATGGTCAGGTGTGAGTATAGATGGTCAGGCGTGAGTATAGATGGTCAGGTGTGAATATAGACGGTCAGGTGTGAGTATAGAAGGTCAGGTGTGAATATAGATGCTCAGGTGTAAGTATAGATGGTCAGGTGTGAGTATAGATGGTCAGGTGTGAACATAGATGGTCATTTGTGAATATAGATGGTCAGGTGTCAGTATAGATGGTCAGGTGTGAACATAGATGGTCAGGTGTGAATATAGATGGTCAGGTGTGAACATAGATGGTCAGTTGTGAATATAGATGGTCAGGTGTCAGTATAGATGGTCAGGCGTGAATATAGATGGTCAGGTGTGAACATAGATGGTCAGGTGTGAGTATAGATGGTCAGGTGTGAATATCGATGGTCGGGTGTGAGTATAGATGGTCAGGTGTGAATATAGATGGTCAGGTGTGAACATAGATGGTCAGTTGTGAATATAGATGGTCAGGTGTCAGTATAGATGGTCAGGCGTGAATATAGATGGTCAGGTGTGAACATAGATGGTCAGGTGTGAGTATAGATGGTCAGGTGTGAATATCGATGGTCGGGTGTGAGTATAGATGGTCAGCTGTGAATATAGATGGTCGGGTGTGAATATAGATGGTCAGGTGTGAGTATAGATGGTCAGGTGTGAGTACAGATTGTCGGGTGTGAATATAGATGGTCAGGTGTGAGTATAAATGGTCGGGTGTGAGTATAGATGGTCAGGTGTGAATATAGATAGTCAGGTGTGAATATAGATGGTCAGGCGTGTGTATAGATGTTGAGGTGTGAGTATAGATGGTCAGGGATGAATATAGATGGTCAGGTGTGAGTATCGATGGTCAGGTGTCAGTACAGATGTCAGGTGTGAATATAGATGGTCAGGTGTGAGTATAGATGGTCAGGTGTGAATATAGATGCTCAGGTGTGAGTATAGATGGTCAGGTGTGAGTATAGATGGTCAGGTGTGAATATAGATGGTCAGTTGTGAATATAGATGGTCAGGTGTCAGTATAGATGGTCAGGTGTGAATATAGATGGTCAGGTGTGAATATAGATGGTCAGGTGTGAACATAGATGGTCAGTTGTGAATATAGATGGTCAGCTGTCAGTATAGATGGTCAGGCGTGAATATAGATGGTCAGGTGTGAACATAGATGGTCAGGTGTGAGTATAGATGGTCAGGTGTGAATATCGATGGTCGGGTGTGAGTATAGATGGTCAGGTGTGAATATAGATGGTCAGGTGTGAATATAGATGGTCAGGTGTGAACATAGATGGTCAGTTGTGAATATAGATGGTCAGCTGTCAGTATAGATGGTCAGGCGTGAATATAGATGGTCAGGTGTGAACATAGATGGTCAGGTGTGAGTATAGATGGTCAGGTGTGAATATCGATGGTCGGGTGTGAGTATAGATGGTCAGGTGTGAATATAGATGGTCAGGTGTGAATATAGATGGTCAGGTGTGAGTATAGATGGTCAGGTGTGACTATATATGGTCAGGTGTGAGTATAGATTGTCGGGTGTGAATATAGATGGTCAGGTGTGAGTATAGATGGTCAGGTGTCAGTACAGATGGTCAGGTGTGAATATAGATGGTCAGGGGTGAAAATAGATGGTCAGGTGTGAATATAGATGTTCAGGGGTGAGTATAGATGGTCAGGTGTGAATATAGATGGTCAGGTGTGAGTATAGATGTTGAGGTGTGAGTATAGATTGTCAGGTGTGAATATAGATGGTCAGGTGTGAATATAGATGGTCAGGGGTGAATATAGATGGTTAGGTGTGAGTATAGATGGTCAGGGGTGAATATAGATGGTCAGGTGTGAATATAGATGGTCAGGTGTGAGTATAGATGTTGAGGTGTGAGTATAGATGGTCAGGTGTGAATATAGATGGTCAGGTGTGATTATAGATGGTCAGGTGTGAGTATAGATGGTCAGGTGTGAGTATAGATGGTCAGGGGTGAATATAAGAACATAAGAACATAAGAACATAAGAAATAGGAGCAGGAGTAGGCCATCTAGCCCTTCGAGCCTGCCCCGCCATTCAATAAGATCATGGATGATCTGTTGTGGCTCAGTTCCACTTTCCCGCCCTCTCCCCATAACCCTTAATCCCCTCTCTTATCAAGAACCCATCAACCCGCTTCTTAAAAATATTTAGCGAGGCAGCCTCCACCACTTCAACGGGCAGAGAATTCCAGAGATTCACCACCCTTTGAGTGAAGAAGTTCCTCCTCAACTCCGTTCTAAACCGCCTCCCCTTTATCTTGAGGCTGTGCCCCCTAGTCCTACTGTCTTTTTTGAGCGGGAAGAGTCTCTCCACCTCTATCCTATCCATCCCATTCATCATCTTATACGTCTCAATGAGATCTCCCCTCATTCTTCTAAACTCTAACGAGTACAAGCCTAGTTTATTCAGCCTCTCCTCATAGCTCAATCCCCTCAACTCCGGTATCAGCCTAGTAAACCTCCTCTGCACTCCCTCCAGGGCCAAAATATCCTTGCGCAGGTGCGGCGCCCAAAACTGCACACAGTACTCCAGCTGCGGCCTCACCAATGCCCTATACAGCTGCAGCAAGACCTCCCTACTTTTATATTCAATCCCCCTCGCTATGAAGGCCAGCATCCCATTTGCCTTCCTGACCACCTGCTGCACCTGCAAGCTGGGTTTTTGCGACTCATGCACAAGGACCCCGAGGTCCCTCTGCACCGTCGCCTGCTGCAGTTTTTCGCCACGTAAGTAATAGTCCTTCCTACCATTCTTCCTACCAAAGTGGACCACCTCACACTTGCCAACATTAAATTCCATTTGCCATTTCCTGGCCCATCCGCGTGAGTATAGATGGTCAGGTGTGAGTATAGATGGTCAGGTGTGAATATAGATGGTCAGGGGTGAATATAGATGGTCAGGTGTGAGTATAGATGGTCAGGTGTGAGTATAGATGGTCAGGTGTGAATATAGATGGTCAGGTGTGAGTATAGATGGTCAGCGGTGAATATAGATGGTCAGGTGTGAGTATAGATGGTCAGGTGTGAGTATAGATGGTCAGGGGTGAATATAGATGGTCAGGTGTGAGTATAGATGGTCAGGGGTGAGTATAGATGGTCAGGTGTGAGTATAGATGGTCATGTGTGAGTATAGATGGTCAGGTGTGAATATAGATGGTCAGGTGTGAATATAGAAGGTCAGGTGTGAATATAGATGGTCAGGTGTGAATATAGATGGTCGGGTGTGAATATAGATGGTCAGGTGTGAGTATAGATGGTCAGGTGTGAGTATAGATTGTCGGGTGTGAATATAGATGGTCAGGTGTGAGTATAGATGGTCAGGTGTGAGTATAGATGGTCAGGTGTGAATACAGATGGTCAGGTGTGAATATAGATGGTCAGGCGTGTGTATAGATGTTGAGGTGAGAGTATAGATGGTCAGGGGTGAATATAGATGGTCAGGTGTGAGTATAGATGGTCAGGTGTCAGTACAGATGGTCAAGTGTGAATATAGATGGTCAGGGGTGAAAATAGATGGTCAGGTGTGAATATAGATGTTCAGGGGTGAATATCGATGGTCAGGTGTGAATATAGATGGTCAGGTGTGAGTATAGATGTTGAGGTGTGAGTATAGATGGTCAGGTGTGAATATAGATGGTCAGGTGTGAATATAGATGGTCAGGGGTGAATATAGATGGTCAGGTGTGAGTATAGATGGTCAGGTGTGAATATAGATGGTCAGGTGTGAATATAGATGGTCAGGGGTGAATATAGATGGTCAGGTGTGAATATAGATGGTCAGGTGTGAGTATAGATGTTGAGGTGTGAGTATAGATGGTCAGGTGTGAGTATAGATGGTCAGGTGTGAATATAGATGGTCAGGTGTGAGTATAGATGGTCAGGTGTGAGTATAGATGGTCAGGGGTGAATATAGATGGTCAGGTGTGAGTATAGATGGTCAGGTGTGAGTATAGATGGTCAGGGGTGAGTGTAGATGGTCAGGTGTGAGTATAGATGGTCAGATGTGAGTACAGATGGTCAGGGGTGAATATAGATGGTCAGGTGTGAGTATAGATGGTCAGGGGTGAGTATAGATGGTCAGGTGTGAATATAGATGGTCAGGTGTGAGTATAGATGGTCAGGTGTGAGTATAGATGGTCAGGTGTGAGTATAGATGGTCAGGGGTGAATATAGATGGTCAGGTGTGAGTATAGATGGTCAGGTGTGAGTATAGATGGTCAGGGGTGAGTGTAGATGGTCAGGTATGAGTATAGATGGTCAGGTGTGAGTATAGATGGTCAGGTGTGAGTATAGATGGTCAGGGGTGAATATAGATGGTCAGGTGTGAGTATAGATGGTCAGGTGTGAGTATAGATGGTCAGGTGTGAATATAGATGGTCAGGGGTGAATATAGAAGGTCAGGTGTGAATATAGATGGTCAGGTGTGAGTATAGATTGTCAGGTGTGAATATAGATGGTCAGGTGTGAATATAGACGGTCAGGTGTGAATATCGATGGTCAGGTGTGAGTATAGATGGTCCGGTGTGAATATCGGTGGTCAGGTGTGAGTATAGATGGTCAGGGGTGAGTATAGATGGTCAGGTGTGAGTATATATGGTCAGGTGTGAATATAGATGGTCAGTTGTGAGTATAGAAGGTCAGGTGTAAATATAGATGGTCAGGTGTGAATATAGATGGTCATGTGTGAGTATAGATGGTCAGGTGTGAATATAGATGGTCAGGGGTGAATATAGAGGGTCAGGTGTGAGTGTAGATGGTCAGGGGAGAATATAGATGGTCAGGTGTGAGTATAGATGGTCAGATGTGAGTATAGATGGTCGGGTGTGAGTATAGATGGTCGGGTGTGAGTATAGATGGTCGGGTGAGAGTATAGATGGTCAGGTGTGAATATAGATGGTCAGGTGTGAGTATAGATGGTCAGGTGTGAGTATAGATGGTCAGGTGTGAATATAGATGGTCAGGTGTGAGTATACATTGTCAGGTGTGAATATAGATGCTCAGGTGTGAGTATAGATGGTCAGGTGTGAGTATAGATGGTCAGGTGTGAACAAAGATGGTCAGTTGTGAATATAGATGGTCAGGTGTCAGTATAGATGGTCAGGTGTGAACATAGATGGTCAGGTGTGAATATAGATGGTCAGGTGTGAACATAGATCGTCAGTTGTGAATATAGATGGTCAGGTGTCAATAAAGATGGTCAGGCGTGAATATAGATGGTCAGGTGTGAACATAGATGGTCAGGTGTGAGTATAGATGGTCAGGTGTGAATATCGATGGTCGGGTGTGAGTATAGATGGTCAGGTGTGACTACATATGGTCAGGTGTGAGTATAGATTGTCGGTTGTGAATATAGATGGTCAGGTGTGAGTATAGATGGTCAGGTGTGAATATAGATGGTCAGGTGTGAATATAGATGGTCGGGTGTGAATATAGATGGTCAGGTGTGAGTATAGATGGTCAGGTGTGACTACATATGGTCAGGTGTGAGTATAGATTGTCGGGTGTGAATATAGATGGTCAGGTGTGAGTACAGATGGTCAGGTGTGACTATAGATGGTCAGGTGTGAATATAGATGGTCAGGCGTGTGTATAGATGTTGAGGTGTGAGTACAGATGGTCAGGGGTGAATATAGATGGTCAGGTGTGAGTATAGATGGTCAGGTGTCAGTACAGATGGTCAGGTGTGAATATAGATGGTCAGGTGTGAATATAGATGGTCAGGGGTGAAAATAGATAGTCAGGTGTGAATATAGATGTTCAGGGGTGAATATAGATGGTCAGGTGTGAATATAGATGGTCAGGTGTGAGTATAGATGTTGAGGTGTGAGTATAGATGGTCAGGTGTGAATATAGATGGTCAGGTGTGAATATAGATGGTCAGGGGTGAATATAGATGGTCAGGTGTGAGAATAGATGGTCAGGTGTGAATATAGATGGTCAGGTGTGAATATAGATGGTCAGTGGTGAATATAGATGGTCAGGTGTGAATATAGATGGTCAGGTGTGAGTATAGATGTTGAGGTGTGAGTATAGATGGTCAGGTGTGAGTATAGATGGTCAGGTGTGAATATAGATGGTCAGGTGTGATTATAGATGGTCAGGTGTGAGTATAGATGGTCAGGTTTGAGTATAGATGTTGAGGTGTGAGTATAGATGTTGAGGTGTGAGTATAGATGGTCAGGTGTGAGTATAGATGGTCAGGTGTGAATATAGATGGTCAGGGGTGAATATAGATGGTCAGGTGTGAGTATAGATGGTCAGGGGTGAGTATAGATGGTCAGGTGTGAGTATAGATGGTCAGGTGTGAGTATAGGTGGTAATGTGTGAGTATAGATGGTCAGGTGTGAATAAAGATGGTCACGGGTGAATATAGAAGGTCAGGTGTGAATATAGATGGTCAGGTGTGCATATAGATGGTCAGGTGTGAATATAGATGGTCAGGTGTGAGTATAGATGGTCAGGTGTGAGTATCGATGGTCAGGGGTGAATATAGATTGTCAGGTGTGAGTATAGATGGTCAGGTGTGAATATAGATGGTCAGGTGTGAGTATCGATTGTCAGGTGTGAATATAGATGGTCAGGTGTGAATATTGACGGTCAGGTGTGAATATCGATGGTCAGGTGTGAGTATAGATGGTCAGGTGTGAGTATAGATGGTCAGGTGTGAGTATAGATGGTCCGGTGTGAATATCGATGGTCAGGTGTGAGTATAGATGGTCAGGTGTGAATATTAATGGTCAGGTGTGAATATAGATGGTCAGGTGTGAGTATAGATGGTCAGGTGTGAGTATAGATGGTCCGGTGTGAATATAGTTGGTAAGGTGTGAATATAGATGGTCAGGTGTGAGTATAGATGGTCAGGTGTGAATATAGATGGTCAGGTGTGACTATAGATGGTCAGGTGTGAGTATAAATGGTCAGGGGTGAGTATAGATGGTCAGGTGTGAATATAGATGGTCAGGTGTGAGTATAGATGGTCCGGTGTGAGTATAGATGGTCAGGTGTTAGTATAGATGGTCAGGTGTGAGTATAGATGGTCCGGTGTGAGTATAGATTTTCCGGTGTGAATATAGATGGTCAGGTGTGAATATAGACGGTCAGGGGTGAGTATAGATGGTCAGGTGTGAGTATAAATGGTCAGGGGTGAGTATAGATGGTCAGGTGTGAATATAGATGGTCAGGTGTGAGTATAGATGGTCCGGTGTGAGTATAGATGGTCAGGTGTGAGTATAGATGGTCAGGTGTGAGTATAGATGGTCAGGGGTGAGTATAGATGGTCAGGTGTGAGTATAGATGGTCAGGTGTGAGTATAGATGGTCCGGTGTGAATATCGATGGTCAGGTGTGAGTATAGATGGTCAGGTGTGAATATTAATGGTCAGGTGTGAATATAGATGGTCAGGTGTGAGTATAGATGGTCAGGTGTGAGTATAGATGGTCCGGTGTGAATATAGTTGGTAAGGTGTGAATATAGATGGTCAGGTGTGAGTATAGATGGTCAGGTGTGAGTATAAATGGTCAGGGGTGAGTATAGATGGTCCGGTGTGAATATAGATGGACAGGTGTGAGTATAGATGGTCCGGTGTGAGTATAGATTTTCCGGTGTGAATATAGATGGTCAGGTGTGAATATAGATGGTCAGGGGTGAGTATAGATGGTCAGATGTGAGTATAGATGGTCAGGTGTGAATATAGATGCTCAGGTGTGAGTATAGATGGTCAGGTGTGAGTATAGATGGTCAGGTGTGAACATAGATGGTCAGTTGTGAATATAGATGGTCAGGTGTCAGTATAGATGGTCAGGTGTGAACATAGATGGTCAGGTGTGAATATAGATGGTCAGGTGTGAACATAGGCGGTCAGTTGTGAATATAGATGGTCAGGTGTGAGTATAGATGGTCCGGTGTGAGTATAGATTTTCCGGTGTGAATATAGATGGTCAGGTGTGAATATAGATGGTCAGGGGTGAGTATAGATGGTCAGGTGTGAGTATAGATGGTCAGGTGTGAATATAGATGCTCAGGTGTGAGTATAGATGGTCAGGTGTGAGTATAGATGGTCAGGTGTGAACATAGATGGTCAGTTGTGAATATAGATGGTCAGGTGTCAGTATAGATGGTCAGGTGTGAACATAGATGGTCAGGTGTGAATATAGATGGTCAGGTGTGAACATAGGCGGTCAGTTGTGAATATAGATGGTCAGATGTCAGTATAGATGGTCAGGCGTGAATATAGATGGTCAGGTGTGAACATAGATGGTCAGGTGTGAGTATAGATGGTCAGGTGTGAATATGGATGGTCGGGTGTGAGTATAGATGGTCAGGTGTGAATATAGATGGTCGGGTGTGAATATAGATGGTCAGGTGTGAGTATAGATGGTCAGGTGTTACTATATATGGTCAGGTGTGAGTATAGATTGTCGGGTGTGAATATAGATGGTCAGGTGTGAGTATAGATGGTCAGGTGTGAATATAGATGGTCAGGCGTGTGTATAGATGTTGAGGTGTGAGTATAGATGGTCAGGGGTGAATATAGATGGTCAGGTGTGAGTATAGATGGTCAGGTGTCAGTACAGATGGTCAGGTGTGAATATAGATGGTCAGGTGTGAATATAGATGGTCAGGGGTGAAAATAGATGGTCAGGTGTGAATATAGATGTTCAGGGGTGAATATAGATGGTCAGGTGTGAATATAGATGGTCAGGTGTGAGTATAGATGTTGAGGTGTGAGTATAGATGGTCAGGTGTCAATATAGATGGTCAGGTGTGAATATAGATGGTCAGGGGTGAATATAGATGGTCAGGTGTGAGTATAGATGGTCAGGTGTGAATATAGATGGTCAGGTGTGAATATAGATGGTCAGGTGTGAATATAGATGGTCAGGTGTGAGTATAGATGGTCAGGTGTGAATATAGATGGTCAGGGGTGAATATAGATGGTCAGGTGTGAGTATAGATGGTCAGGTGTGAGTATAGATGGTCAGGTGTGAATATAGATGGTCAGGTGTGAGTATAGATGGTCAGGTGTGAGTATAGATGGTCAGGGGTGAATATAGATGGTCAGGTGTGATTATAGATGGTCAGGGGTGAATATAGATGGTTGGGTGTGAGTATAGATGGTCAGGTGTGAGTATAGATGGTCAGGTGTGAATATAGATGGTCAGGGGTGAATATAGATGGTCAGGTGTGAGTATAGATGGTCAGGTGTGAGTATAGATGGTCAGGTGTGAATATAGATGGTCAGGTGTGAGTATAGATGGTCAGGTGTGAGTATAGATGGTCAGGTGTGAATATAGATGGTCAGGTGTTAGTATAGATGGTCAGGGGTGAATATAGATGGTCAGGTGTGAGTATAGATGGTCAGGTGTGAGTATAGATGGTCAGGTGTGAGTATAGATGGTCAGGTGTGAATATAGATGGTCAGGTGTGATTATAGATGTTCAGGTGTGAGTATAGATGGTCAGGTGTGAATATAGATGGTCAGGTGTGAGTATAGATGGTCAGGTGTGAATATAGATGGTCAGGGTGTGAGTATAGATGGTTGGGTGTGAGTATAGATGTTCAGGGGTGATTATAGATGGTCAGGGGTGAGTATAGATGGTCAGGTGTGAATATAGATGGTCAGGTGTGAGTATAGATGGTCAGGTGTGAATATAGATGGTCAGGGTGTGAGTATAGATGGTTGGGTGTGAGTATAGATGTTCAGGGGTGATTATAGATGGTCAGGGGTGAGTATAGATGGTCAGGTGTGAATATAGATGGTCGGGTGTGAGTATAGATGGTTGGGTGTGAGTATAGATGGTCAGGGGTGATTATAGATGGTCAGGTGTGAATATAGATGGTCGGGTGTGAGTATAGATGGTTGGGTGTGAGTATAGATGGTGAGGGGTGATTATAGATGGTCAGGTGTGAATATAGATGGTCGGGTGTGAGTATAGATGGTTGGGTGTGAGTATAGATGGTCAGGGGTGATTATAGATGGTCAGGGGTGAATATAGATGGTCGGGTGTGAGTATAGATGGTCAGGTGTGAGTTTCGATGGTCAGGTGTGAGTATAGATGGTCAGGTGTGAATATAGATGGTCAGGTGTGAGTATAGATGGTCAGGTGTGAGTATAGATGGTCAGGTGTGAATATAGATGGTCAGGTGTGCGTATAGATGGTCAGGAGTGAATATAGATGGTCTGGTGTGAGTATAGATGGTCAGGTGTGAGTATAGATGGTCAGGGGTGAATATAGATGACCAGAATTGCGAGTTTCTTTCCTGTTTGTAAGTCAAACTCACGATGTATAAATACTGGCTTCTATTTGTGTTCCAGGGGCAGTCTGGCAAGCCTTGTTTGGAACCCGTTTCTCCCACATGTCTGGGTTAAAACCCAGAGCTTTGAAATAAAAACCCGCTGTATTTTGACTCACGAACAGTCTCAGAGGTAAATTTTATCAATATTCTCAGTTACTCACATTGCTTATCTATAAATTCTCTCCGACTGTCATTTTATCAAACCTGATATCTATTTACAAATCGGAATGATCCCACATTGTTAGTGATGTCGCTGTCAGTCTCTTACTGGGGAATCTCACCCATACCAGGCTGTTGGTTTGGATAAAGTTTTAGCCCAGCCCGTCTCTCTATCGCAGGCCAGACTCCCCATCAACTGAGGACCGTGTCTGTCTGGTGGTTAATACAGCAAAAGGTCCTTTTCCCACCTGACACAGAATCGTTCCTTATTAGTTTCACCGTAGCCCAGTCTCCTGGTGTCGGCAGTTTGGGAGGATTCCCTTTCTGCCAAGCTTATCCCATCACTGTTGATGTTGTTTGGGAGAATGTTCACTCAGTCCCTCAAACTCTGCCTCTCTGTCTCCCACTCACTCTCCTCCTCGCGTTTGCCCATTACTATCCCAAGATGTGTAGGTTCGGGGGATTGGCCATGCTAAGTTGCCCCTAAGTGTCCCAAATGTGCATGTTAGGCGGATTGGCCTTGCTAAAATCATCTTAATGATTTCGAAAATCGTTGGAATGGTATTAACCCCATATTCCCCTGGAAGGAGTGGCTCTCTGTTGTCCTGCAGGAAAAACTGGACCCGATCGCTTCCTCCATCCATCACGGTGTTGGCTCAGCTGTTCTTCTGTTCATCCGTTCCCCTAATCCTGAACTCTGTGGGTGGTGAAATCTCTGTCTGATCCCTAAAGACTTTCCTCAAACTCTCCCCCCTGTTCAGCCAGTTCTGAGTCTAACTGAAGAGGGATTCCCCGCCTGGATATTATCCCACTGGCCAATATCGTAGCCACGGTTTGAGATGGAAATGCATCGATCAGTAATCACTAAACAGGAAGTTTTTCCCTTTTATTCCAGGGAACGATCCTGTGAAATCCATTTGCGAGCATTCCCGTGGACCCCCCTCAGCTGCTTTCACACCTTGGTCACCGAATGTTGCCCTGGGTCCACTTGTGTAGACTGAATGTTACCCCCCTGTCTCCATCATCTCTTCCACCACCAACAATTCTCCCTGAAACTGACCAAATGTGTCCTCTGCAGTGTGGCCGACTCCATCTGGAATAAGGTCTGTTGTGTTGCCTCTGGAGCTATTATTTTTCCTTTCCTTCCCCTAACGCTGTCTTGTCTCTTTTTACCCCCACCCCCAGCGCCCCCAGCACCCCCTATCTTCTCCAATTCTGTCCTTCCTCATCTGAGGCCTGTCCCAGTCCCTGTTTTACACCAATATTTCTTCCCTCTTTGGCTGTTATCTGTGTCACGGCCAACTCTTGTTTGAACAATTCTGTCAGTTTGGGGAGACCCAGTGAGTCTCCTCTGCACCCCCAGGATATCCTTTTCTCAAGTCAGGAGACCAAAACTGTCCACAGTAACTCCAGATGTGTCCTCCCCAGCACCTTATACATAACCTCGCTGCTTTTAAACTCCATCCCTCCAGCAACGAAGGACAAAATTCCAGTTGCCTTCTTCATCCCCTGCTGCAAACCAACTCCTTGAGATTCCCGCACAAGGATGCCCAGATCCCTCTGCACAGCTGGGATTTTTTCCCATTGAAAGAATAGTCCATCTTGCTGTTGTTCCTGCCATTTCTTGAGATGATATGGAGTGAATCAAAGTGGCTGAGGACTGATATCTGGGTTGCTGGGGCCCACTGGAGGAGGCCAGGAGGGTCATCGGCTCAGCACTCTGGCTGAAGACTATTGTAGATTAGGTGGATTGGCCAGGCTAAATTCCCCTCAGTGTCCCAAGATGTGTACGAGCGGTGGATTGGCCATGATAAATGGCCCCTCAGCGCCCAAAAATGTGTAGGTTTAGTAGATTGGCCATGCTAAATTGTTCCTTAGTTTCCCAAGATGTGTGGGTTCAGTTAATTGGCCATGCTAAATTACTCCTTCCTATTCCAAGGTGTGTAGATTAGGTGGATTGGCCGTGCTAAATTGCCCCTTAGTGTCCCGAATATGTAGGTTAGGTGGATTGGAAATGCTAATTTGCCACTTAGTGTCGCAAGATTTGCAGGTAGTTTGGATTCGCCAGACTAAATTGCCCCTGAGTGTCCCAAAATGTGTGGATTAGGTTTATTGGCCGTGCCAAATTCCCTATCATGTGCTAAGATGTGTAGGTTGGGTGGGTTGGCCATGATAAATTGCCCCTTAGTGTCCCAAGCTGTGTACGAGAGGTGGATTGAACATAGAACATAGAACATAGAACATTACAGCGCAGAACAGGCCCTTCGGCCCACGATGTTGCGCCGACCAGTTACAAAAACAATGACCCACTAGCCTATACCAATCCCTTTTCGTCCATAAACCTATCCAGAGATCTCTTAAACGCCCCCAAACTAGACGCATCTACAACTGCAGCAGGCAGGGCATTCCAATCCCTCACCACCCGCTGGGTAAAGAACCTACCCCTGACATCCGTCCTGTAGCTACCCCCCCTTAATTTAAAGTCATGCCCCCTCGTGCTAGCTTTCTCCATCCGAGGAAAAAGGCTATCACTATCCACCCTATCTAAACCCCTAATCATCTTATATGTTTCAATAAGATCCCCTCTTAGCCGCCTTCTTCCCAACGAAAACAACCCTAGATCCCTCAGTCTCTCCTCATAGGACCTCCCACCATACCAGGCAACATCCTAGTAAACCTCCTCTGCACCCTCTCCAACGCCTCCACATCCTTCTTGTAATGCGGGGACCAGAACTGCACACAGTACTCCAAGTGCGGCCGCACTAGAGTAGTGTACAGTTGCAACATTACACTGCGACTCCTAAATTCAATCCCCCTACCAATAAACGCCAAGACACCGTACGCCTTCTTGACAACCTTATCTACTTGATTCCCAACTTTCAGGGATCTATGTACACACACACCTAGATCCCTCTGTTCATCCACACTATTCAAAGTCCTCCCGTTAGCCCTATACTCGACACATCTGTTGCTCCTACCAAAGTGAATTACCTCACACTTCTCCGCATTAAATTCCATCCGCCACCTCTCGGCCCAGCTCTGCAACCTATCTAAGTCTCCCTGCAGACTATGACACCCTTCCTCACAATCTACCACACCTCCAACTTTGGTGTCATCAGCAAATTTACTAATCCACCCAACTATACCCTTATCCAGATCATTAATAAAAATTACAAACAACAGTGGCCCCAAAACAGATCCCTGAGGCACACCACTCGTAACTGCACTCCATGATGAATATTTAGCCAGGCTAAATTTCCTTTAGCGCCCCAAGATGTGGATGAGAGGAGAATTGGACATATTAAAATCCCTGTCACGGCCAAAGATGTGTAGGTTGTGTACCAGAGCTGGATTAGCCATCCTTAGATGCTAAAGATGTGGATGAGAGGTCAATTGGAGATGTTCAAATCCCGTTTGTGTCCCAAGCTGTGTACAAGAGGTGGATTGGCCATGCTAAATTATCCCTTATTGCTAAGTTCCCCTGAGTGTCCTAAGCTGAGTAGGTTAGGTGGATTGGCCATGCTAAATTGCACTTTAGTGTCCCAAGGTGTGTACAAGAGGTGGATTAGCCATGCTAAATTTCCCATGGGTGTACAAGGATGTGTAGGATACGTGGATTGGCCATGCTAAGTGGCCCCTTAGTGTCCCAAGGTGTGTAGATTAGCTGGATTGGCTCTGTTAGTTTGCCCCACAGTGTCCCAAGATGTGTCGGTTACGTGGATTGGCAACGCTAAATTATCCCTTACTGTCCCAAGATATACACCAAATTTGGATTGGCCATGCTAAATTGCCTTTTAGTGTCGGGTACTGCTTCAAATCTCTGTTTAGTGTCAGGTACTGATTAAAATCTCTGTTTAGTGTAGGTACTGTTTAAAATCTCTGTTTAGTGTAGGACACTGTTTAAAATCTCTGTTTAGTGCAGGGCACTGTTTAAAATCTCTGTTTAGTGTAGGTACTGTTTAAAATCTCTGTTTAGTGTAGGACACTGTTTAAAATCTCCGTTTAGTGTAGGGCACTGTTTAAAGTCTCCATTTAGTGCAGGGTACTGTTTAAAATCTCTGTTTAGTGTAGGGCACTGTTTAAAATCTCTGTTTAGTGTAGGGCACTGTTTAAAATCTCTGTTTAGTGTAGGGTACTGTTTAAAATCTCTGTTTAGTGTAGGGTACTGTTTAAAATCTCAGTTTAGTGTCGGGTACTGTTTAAAATCTCCGTTTAGTGTAGGGTACTGTTTAAAATCTCTGTTTAGTGTAGGGTACTGTTTAAAATCTCCGTTTAGTGTAGGGTACTGTTTAAAATCTCTGTTTAGTGTCGGGCACTGTTTAAAATCTCCGTTTAGTGTAGGGTACTGTTTAAAATCTCTGTTTAGTGTAGGGTACTGTTTAAAATCTCTGTTTAGTGTGGGGCACTGTTTAAAATCTCTGTTTAGTGTAGGGCACTGTTTAAAATCTCTGTTTAGTGTAGGGCACTGTTTAAAATCTCTGTTTAGTGTAGGATACTGTTTAAAATCTCTGTTTAGTGTCGAGTACTGTTTAAAATCTCTGTTTCGTGTTGGGTACTGTTTAAAATCTCCGTTTAGTGTAGAGTACTGTTTAAAATCTCCGTTTAGTGTCGGGCACTGTTTAAAATCTCTGTTTAGTGTAGGGCACTGTTTAAAATCTCTGTTTAGTGTAGGGTACTGTTTAAAATCTCAGTTTAGTGTCGGGTACTGTTTAAAATCTCCGTTTAGTGTAGGGTACTGTTTAAAATCTCTGTTTAGTGTAGGGTACTGTTTAAAATCTCCGTTTAGTGTAGGGTACTGTTTAAAATCTCTGTTTAGTGTCGGGCACTGTTTAAAATCTCCTTTTAGTGTAGGGTACTGTTTAAAATCTCTGTTTAGTGCAGGGTACTGTTTAAAATCTCTGTTTAGTGTCGGGCACTGTTTAAAATCTCTGTTTAGTGTAGGGCACTGTTTAAAATCTCTGTTTAGTGTAGGGTACTGTTTAAAATCTCTGTTTAGTGTAGGGTACTGTTTAAAATCTCTGTTTAGTGTGGGGCACTGTTTAAAATCTCTGTTTAGTGTAGGGTACTGTTTAAAATCTCTGTTTAGTGTAGGGTACTGTTTAAAATCTCTGTTTAGTGTAGGGTACTGTTTAAAATCTCCGTTTAGTGTAGGGTACTGTTTAAAATCTCTGTTTAGTGTCGGGCACTGTTTAAAATCTCCGTTTAGTGTAGGGTACTGTTTAAAATCTCTGTTTAGTGTAGGGTACTGTTTAAAATCTCTGTTTAGTGTAGGGTACTGTTTAAAATCTCAGTTTAGTGTCGGGTACTGTTTAAAATCTCCGTTTAGTGTAGGGTACTGTTTAAAATCTCTGTTTAGTGTAGGGTACTGTTTAAAATCTTCGTTTAGTGTAGGGTAATGTTTAAAATCTCTGTTTAGTGTCGGGCACTGTTTAAAATCTCCGTTTAGTGTAGGGTACTGTTTAAAATCTCTGTTTAGTGTAGGGTACTGTTTAAAATCTCTGTTTAGTGTCGGGCACTGTTTAAAATCTCTGTTTAGTGTAGGGTACTGTTTAAAATCTCTGTTTAGTGTAGGGCACTGTTTAAAATCTCTGTTTAGTGTAGGGCACTGTTTAAAATCTCTGTTTAGTGTAGGGCACTGTTTAAAATCTCTGTTTAGTGTAGGGCACTGTTTAAAATCTCTGTTTAGTGTAGGGCACTGTTTAAAATCTCTGTTTAGTGTAGGGTACTGTTTAAAATCTCTGTTTAGTGTCGAGTACTGTTTAAAATCTCTGTTTCGTGTTGGGTACTGTTTAAAATCTCCGTTTAGTGTAGAGTACTGTTTAAAATCTCCGTTTAGTGTCGGGCACTGTTTAAAATCTCTGTTTAGTGTAGGGCACTGTTTAAAATATCTGTTTAGTGTAGGGTACTGTTTAAAATCTCTGTTTAGTGTAGGGTACTGTTTAAAATCTCAGTTTAGTGTCGGGTACTGTTTAAAATCTCCGTTTAGTGTAGGGTACTGTTTAAAATCTCTGTTTAGTGTAGGGTACTGTTTAAAATCTCCGTTTAGTGTAGGGTACTGTTTAAAATCTCTGTTTAGTGTCGGGCACTGTTTAAAATCTCCGTTTAGTATAGGGTACTGTTTAAAATCTCTGTTTAGTGTAGGGTACTGTTTAAAATCTCTGTTTAGTGTCGGGCACTGTTTAAAATCTCTGTTTAGTGTAGGGTACTGTTTAAAATCTCTGTTTAGTGTAGGGTACTGTTTAAAATCTCTGTTTAGTGTAGGGTACTGTTTAAAATCTCTGTTTAGTGTAGGGCACTGTTTAAAATCTCCGTTTAGTGTAGGGTACTGTTTAAAATCTCTGTTTAGTGTCGGGCACTGTTTAAAATCTCCGTTTAGTGTAGGGTACTGTTTAAAATCTCTGTTTAGTGTAGGGTACTGTTTAAAATCTCTGTTTAGTGTGGGGCACTGTTTAAAATCTCTGTTTAGTGTGGGGCACTGTTTAAAATCTCTGTTTAGTGTAGGGCACTTTTTAAAATCTCTGTTTAGTGTAGGGCACTCATTAACATCTCTGTTTAGTGTAGGGTACTGTTTAAAATCTCTGTTTAGTGTAGGGCACTATTTAAAATCTCTGTTTAGTGTAGGGCACTGTTTAAAATCTCTGTTTAGTGTAGGGCACTGTTTAAAATCTCTGTTTAGTGTAGGGTACTGTTTAAAATCTCTGTTTAGTGTAGGGTACTGTTTAAAATCTCTGTTTAGTGTGGGGCACTGTTTAAAATCTCTGTTTAGTGTAGGGTACTGTTTAAAATCTCTGTTTAGTGTAGGGTACTGTTTAAAATCTCTGTTTAGTGTAGGGTACTGTTTAAAATCTCTGTTTAGTGTAGGGTACTGTTTAAAATCTCTGTTTAGTGTAGGGCACTGTTTAAAATCTCTGTTTAGTGTAGGGCACTGTTTAAAATCTCTGTTTAGTGTAGGGTACTGTTTAAAATCTCTGTTTAGTGTAGGGTACTGTTTAAAATCTCAGTTTAGTGTCAGGTACTGTTTAAAATCTCCGTTTAGTGTAGCGTACTGTTTAAAATCTCTGTTTAGTGTAGGGTACTGTTTAAAATCTCCGTTTAGTGTAGGGTACTGTTTAAAATCTCTGTTTAGTGTCGGGCACTGTTTAAAATCTCCGTTTAGTGTAGGGAACTGTTTAAAATCTCTGTTTAGTGTAGGGTACTGTTTAAAATCTCTGTTTAGTGTCGGGCACTGTTTAAAATCTCTGTTTAGTGTAGGGCACTGTTTAAAATCTCTGTTTAGTGTAGGGTACGGTTTAAAATCTCTGTTTAGTGTAGGGCACTGTTTAAAATCTCTGTTTAGTGTAGGGCACTGTTTAAAATCTCTGTTTAGTGTAGGGCACTGTTTAAAATCTCTGTTTAGTGTAGGGTACTGTTTAAAATCTCTGTTTAGTGTCGAGTACTGTTTAAAATCTCTGTTTCGTGTTGGGTACTGTTTAAAATCTCCGTTTAGTGTAGAGTACTGTTTAAAATCTCCGTTTAGTGTCGGGCACTGTTTAAAATCTCTGTTTAGTGTAGGGCACTGTTTAAAATCTCTGTTTAGTGTGGGGTACTGTTTAAAATCTCTGTTTAGTGTAGGGTACTGTTTAAAATCTCAGTTTAGTGTCGGGTACTGTTTAAAATCTCCGTTTAGTGTAGGGTACTGTTTAAAATCTCTGTTTAGTGTAGGGTACTGTTTAAAATCTCCGTTTAGTGTAGGGTACTGTTTAAAATCTCTGTTTAGTGTCGGGCACTGTTTAAAATCTCCGTTTAGTGTAGGGTACTGTTTAAAATCTCTGTTTAGTGTAGGGTACTGTTTAAAATCTCTGTTTAGTGTCGGGCACTGTTTAAAATCTCTGTTTAGTGTAGGGCACTGTTTAAAATCTCTGTTCAGTGTAGGGTACTGTTTAAAATCTCTGTTTAGTGTAGGGTACTGTTTAAAATCTCTGTTTAGTGTAGGGTACTGTTTAAAATCTCCGTTTAGTGTAGGGTACTGTTTAAAATCTCTGTTTAGTGTCGGGCACTGTTTAAAATCTCCGTTTAGTGTAGGGTACTGTTTAAAATCTCTGTTTAGTGTAGGGTACTGTTTAAAATCTCTGTTTAGTGTGGGGCACTGTTTAAAATCTCTGTTTAGTGTGGGGCACTGTTTAAAATCTCTGTTTAGTGTAGGGCACTTTTTAAAATCTCTGTTTAGTGTAGGGCACTCATTAACATCTCTGTTTAGTGTAGGGCACTGTTTAAAATCTCTGTTTAGTGTAGGGCACTGTTTAAAATCTCTGTTTAGTGTAGGGCACTGTTTAAAATCTCTGTTTAGTGTAGGGCACTGTTTAAAATCTCTGTTTAGTGTAGGGCACTGTTTAAAATCTCTGTTTAGTGTAGGGCACTGTTTAAAATCTCTGTTTAGTGTAGGGCACTGTTTAAAATCTCTGTTTAGTGTCGGGTACTGTTTAAAATCTCTGTTTAGTGTAGGGTACTGTTTAAAATCTCTGTTTAGTGCAGGGTAGTGTTTAAAATCTCTGTTTAGTGTAGGGTACTGTTTAAAATCTCTGTTTAGTGTAGGGTACTGTTTAAAATCTTTGTTTAGTGTAGGGCACTGTTTAAAATCTCTGTTTAGTGTAGGGCACTGTTTAAAATCTCTGTTTAGTGTAGGGCACTGTTTAAAATCTCTGTTTAGTGTCGGGCACTGTTTAAAATCTCTGTTTAGTGTAGGGCACTGATTAAAATCTGTATTCTGCTCCCGAACCCTGAACCCTGACCCCAAGTTCAGCCTTTGAACCCTCACCCTGACCTGAGTTCAGCTCCCGAACCCCGACTCTCACCCCAAGGACAGCCCCTGAACCCCGAGCCCTGACCCGGATGGACAGGCGCAGAACCCTGAACACAGTCCCCAAGTTCAGCTCCCAAACACTGACCCTGACCCCGAGTTCAGCTCCTGAACCCTGAGCCTTGACCCTGAGTTCTGCTCCTGAAGACTGTCTCTCTCACTCACGCTCTCTCTCTGTCTCACTCTGTATCTCTGTCTCTCTGTCTCACTCAGTGTGTCTGTGTCTCTCTCTCTTTCTGTCGCTCTCTCTCTCACACTGTCTCTCTCTGTCTGTCTCTGTCTGTGTGTCTCTCTCTGTCTCTGAGAGACAGAGACAGACAGAGACAGAGAGACAGAGAGAGTGGCAGACAGATAACAAGACAGACAGAGGCAGTGAGAGGGAGCGGGAACCCCCACAGTCAGATCCTGAATGAAATGAGTGCTGATTTATTGAACGGTGGAGTTCTCCCCCTCCAGCTCGGAGAGTGTTTGGGAATGAAGGGAATGGGAAAGGACATTCTGAGGCTCTCTGAGATTAGACCTTGGATTGAGGCTGTGTTAAACCCCCCACCCCCCTCACCCTCACCCCCCCCCCCAGGGAATGAGGACAATCCTCTCCAGCCCCGAAACTGCCCCAGACACGACTGGAAGGAGTGAGGGGTGGGGGGGGGGGGGGGGTCAGTGTCCCCCAGACCCTGTCCTTCCCCCCCGAGCCCCCGACCATTCAAATCAGACTGGGATTTTCCCCGACATTTATACACCCCCCAAACTAACGGATGGAGCAGCGGGGAAGGGGAGAGAGGGAGAGCTTTCACCCCCACCCTC
This sequence comes from Carcharhinus amblyrhynchos, assembly GCF_965287045.1. Classification (NCBI taxonomy): domain Eukaryota; kingdom Metazoa; phylum Chordata; class Chondrichthyes; order Carcharhiniformes; family Carcharhinidae; genus Carcharhinus; species Carcharhinus amblyrhynchos. The sequence goes on along the minus strand of NW_027649828.1, from coordinate 369,843 downwards.
TCTCCCCCTCACCCCCACCCCCACCCTCTCTCCCCCTCACTGTCCCCCCCTCCCCTTCACCCCCACCCTCACCCTCTCTCTCCCTCACTGTCCTCCCCCCTCAGTCATTCCCATCACACTCGCCCACCTCAGGCATCCTCAATTCCCTCAGCTTCTCTCCCACACTCTCCCCTCAATCTACCTCCCCCTCACTCACTCACTCTCCCCTCAGTCTCTCTCCCTGCCACTCTGTCTCCCCTCACTCGCAGTCTGCTGTCCCTCACTTACTCTGCCCATCACTCTCTCTCCCCTCACTCCACCTCCCTTTGCTCACTACCCTCTCTCTCTCCCACTCATTCACTCTTCATTGATTCCTCCCTCACTCTATCCCCCCCTCTCTCTCGCCATCACTCTCCCTCCTCTGACTCTCCCTCTCCTTCACTCCCCTCCCTCTCCTCACAATATCTCCCACTCAATCTCTTCACTGCACTCTATTCCTCAAAATCTTTCCACTCACTCTCTCACACTCATTCTCTCCCCTCACGCTGTTCATCCTCGCTCTCCCCCTCACTCTCTTTTCCCCTCATTCTCTTCTCCCTCAGCCTCTCGTTCCCTCTCTCCCCCCTACTTTCTCCCTCACTTTCCTCCCCCTCACTCTCCCTCTCAGTTATTTCACACTCCCTCCCTCTCAATTTCCCCAATCTCCACTCAACATCTCCCCTCCTCGCTTTCTCCCCCCTCACTCTCCCCACATTCCCTCCCTTCAGACTCTCATCACTTTCTTCCCCTCACTTTCTTAAGGTTTGAATTAGGGTTAGGGTTACAGTTAGGATTAGGGTTAGGGTTTGGGTTAGAGTTAAGCTTAGAATTAAGGTTAGATTTAGGGTTAGGTTTAGATTAAGTGCTAGGTTTAGGGTTAGGGATAGCATTAGGGTTAGGTTTAGGGTTAGGGATAGCATTAGAGTTAGGTTTAAGGTTAGTATTACAATTAGGGTTTTGGTTAGGGTTAAGGTTAGAGTTAGGGTTAGGGTTAGGATTAGAATTAGGGTTAGGGTTCGGGTTAGGGTTAGAGTTCGAGTTGGGGTTAGGATTCGGATTAGATTTAGGGATAGGGTTCAGATTAGAGTTAGGGTTAGGGTTAGGATTAGAGTTTGGGTTTGGGTTTGGGTTCAGGTTAGGGTTAGGATTAGACTTAGGGTTAGGGTTCGGGTTAGGTTTTGGGTTCGGATTAGAGTTAGTGTTTCTGGTTAGTCTTCGTGTTAGGATTTGGGTTTGGGTTCGAGTTGGGGTTTGGGTTCAGGTTAGGGTCAGAGTTAGGGTTCGGCTTGGGGTTAGAGTTAGGTTTAGGTTAGGGTTAGGGTTAGAGTTTGGGTTAAGGTTAGTATTAGGATTAGGGTTTTGGTTAGGGTTAAGGTTAGAGTTAGGGTTAGGTTTAGGATTAGAATTTGGGTTAGGGTTCAGGTTCGGGTTCGGTTTAGGGTTGGAGTTCAGGTTAGGGTTAGGATTCGGATTTGAGTTAGGGATAGGGTTAGGATTAGGGTTAGGGTTAGAGTTAGGGTTCAGGTTTGGATTACAGTTAGAGTTAGCGTTAAGGTTAGGGTTAGCGTTAGGGTTAGAGTTACGGTTAGCATTGGACTTAGGGTTATGGTTGGAGTTAGGGTTAGGATTCGGGTTGGGGTTAGGGTTAGGCTTAGAGTTAGGGTTAAAGTTAGGGTTAGGGTTAGGGTTAGGATTAGAGTTCGGGATAGCGTTAGGATTCAAGTTAGGGATAGGGTTCGGGTAAGATTTAGGGTTAGGGTTAGGAATATAGTTCAGGTTAGAGTTACATTTGGGTTAGGGTAAGCATTAGATTTAGTGTTAGGGTTACAGATAGGGTTAGAGATCAGGATAGCGTTCAGGATCGGGTTCGGGTTAGGTTAGGGTTTGGGTTAGAGTTACGGGTCGGGTCAGGGTTCGAGTTAGGGTTAGGGCTCGCGTTCGAGTAAGCGTTAGGTTTAGGGATAGGGTTCGTGTTAGGGTTAGAGTTAGGATAGGTTGGGGTTCGCATTCGAGTTACAGTTGGGATGAGAATTAGGGTTAGGGTTTGGGTTTGGGTTTGGGCTAGGGTTCGGGTGAGGGTTAGGATTAGAGGTCAGGATAGGGTTCGGAGTAGAGTTAGGGATCAGCTTAGGGTTCGAGTTAGGGTTAGGGTTTGGGTGAGGGTTAGGATTAGAGGTCGGGATAGGGTTCGGATTAGAGTTAGGGTTTAGGATTACGGTTAGGGTTAGATTTAGGTTAGGGTTAGGTTTAGCATTCGAGTTAAGGATCGGGTTCGGGATAGGGTGTTTATGAAATTGGGCACAAAATGGAAGAAAACTAAAGTTATTCTCAGAGCCTTCCACTAAAATCACAATATTATTAGGATTTGAGCAGCTTGGACCCAGCCAATGGTCCCGAGGCTGAATGATCATCCTGAACCCATCCCTGTCTCTCCAGCCGATTGCACTGATTTCCTCATTCCTCCCTCACAGTGTCTCCCTCTTTGCTCTGTCACCCTCAGCTCCAACATGATGCCTCAGGAGTTTCTGCACCATGACCCAGACAGTCTCTCAGTCTGGGACAACATTCAAACACAGCAAAGAGACAGCCTGGATCCACCTTTCTGTGCAAATCTCCAAACAACTCATTTTACACAACTCAGACCCCCAGCCTGAAAATATCAATGTCAGCAGAGTTCAGACCCCCCCTCCCCCGGCCCCGCCCTCCTCCAGCCCCGCCCCCAGCCTCCTCCAGCCCCGCCCCCACCCCCTCCAGCCCCGCCCCCGCCCTCCTCCAGCCCCGCCCCCAGCCTCCTGTAGCCCCGCCCACGCCCTCCTGTAGCCCCGCCCACCCCCTCCTGTAGCCCCGCCCCCAGGTGAGTGGTTTTGATCTGATTCCTGGAGTGTTGGTGCCCCCCCAGCCCGAGGCACCCACTCATCACAGAGGGTCTGGGAAAGTTATGTGTCCACCTGTAATGTAGACACATTAATTATTGTAAGGGTTATTTGTCTAATTTGGGATGTATTTCTGTTTGATTCTACTTTCAGCCACAAATATTACAATTTCTGGAATTGCCATCCTGCTAATATTTAAGAAGTAGAAATATGAGACAGTGCGTTGTTTTAAAGAAGTGAGAAGCTTTAAGACACCTTTCAATAATGAAGAGAGCAAGAAGAGTAAGAAAGTTAAAATCAAAAAGGTAATTCAACCTGGACAGAAATTGTGATGAGACAATTATATCAGGATGGAAACAAGCTGTTAGATATTCACTGAATATATTTAGATACACAGTGAGATATTCTAAACACTAACAAATTCAACAACAACCCCAACATTAAACAACACCAACAAATTCAACAACAACCCCAACATTGAACAACACCAACAACTTCAACACCAACCCCAACATTGAACAACACCAAAAAATTCAAAAACAACCCCAACATTGAACAACACCAACAACTTCAACACCAACCCCAACATTGAACAACACCAAAAAATTCAACAACAACCCCAACATTGAACAACACCAACAACTTCAACACCAACCCCAACATTGAACAACACCAAAAAATTCAAAAACAACCCCAACATTGAACAACACCAACAAATTCAACAACAACCCCAACATTGAACAACACCAACAAATTCAACAACAACCCCAACATTGAACAACACCAACAAATTCAACAACAACCCCAACATTGAACAACACCAACAAATTCAACAACAACCCCAACATTGAACAACACCAAAATATTCAACAACAACCCCAACATTGAACAACACCAAAAAATTCAACAACAACCCCAACATTGAACAACACCAAAAAATTCAACAACAACCCCAATTGAAAAACACCAAAAAATTCAACAACAACACCAACATTGAACAACACCAAAAAATTCAACAACAACCCCAATTGAAAAACACCAAGTTCAACAACAACCCCAACATTCAACTCACACATTGAATTTGTTTGTGTTTTCAATATTGGGGTTGTTGTTGAATTTGTTAGTGTTTTTCAACAACAACTCCAGCATTTTAAACACTAACAAATTCAACAATAACACTGTTGCTCATTGTTCGACCGGAGCAAAGCAGAGAGGGAGGGATCTGTGTCAGGAGTGCTGGACTAAGAGATTGTTTTTTTTTCCTCGATCTGTGACCCCCACCTCCCCCCCATGCCATTCGACTCCCCAATGTGTCCGAAACACTACTCACCCAGCCCACCCCACAAACTTACCTTACAAACTTACATTTTCCCATACATTGGGACATTTAAACTTACCTGCTTCCCAGCAGCAAATGTTGTAAATAAGGATTCCTGTCCATCTTCACCCCTAGAACTGGGGGAAAGCTTTCCTTTTTGAGTTTTGTTTTTTCTGAGTTTCAAGTTTCTAGGTGCCCAGATCACCAACAATCTGTCCTGCTCCCTCCATGCCGACAATATCGTTACGAAAGCCCATCAGTGGCTTTACTTTCTCAGAAAATTAAGGAAATTTGTCCTGTTAGCTACAACTCTCACCAACATTTATAGATGCACCATAGAAAGCATCCTTTCTGGTTGTATCACAGCTTGGTATGGGCTCTTGCTGTGCCCAAGACTAGAAGTAACTACAAAGGGTCATGAATAAAGCCCAATCCATCAAGCAAACAAGCCTCCCGCCCATTGACTCCGTCCCGCTGTCTCAGCAAAGCATCCAGCATCCAAAATAACCCAGACATCCTCTCTTCCACCTTCTTCCATCAGGAGAAAAGATACACAATCTGAGGACACGTAACAACTGACTCAGGAACAGCTGCTTCTCTGGTGCCATCAGGCTTTTGAATGGACCTACCTCGCATTAAGTTGATCTTTCTCTACATGCTCGCTATGACTGTAACATTACATAATGCACTCTCGCGTTTCCTTCGCAATGAACGGTATGCTTTGTTTGTATAGCACTCAAGAAATACTTTAAATTATATACTAACACATGACAATAATAAACCAAATCAAATCAAACCACCCAGCCTGAGTCAGGAAAGTCGGCCCAATAAGAATGTAAGTGCTGTCAGATACTTTACCAAGTGGCAGTGTGCCACTGTTTACCACACCCAGACCTTATGGCCATGAAAACCATCGCCACAAATCAAAGAGATTTTTATTTAATTACCCAGAGTACACATTTACTTTAATCTATCAGATTGCTCTTTTTAGTGAAGGAAATTGAATGAATATTGTGAATAAATAACTCACCATGAGAATAATCACCTTTTTCTGCGATGGGGAATAAATAGTGTTAATGGGGTTTCAGAGACACAATTTAAAATTCACAGCTTTTAATACAACTGCTGCATATAACCCTGGTTTTGTGAATTATTTGGTTGGAGCCTTTACAAACACAATTCCATTTCTCATTTATAATGTGTTCTTTACAATTGTAGAATCCCAACAATGCAGAAGGAGACCATTCAGCCCATCGAGCCTGCACCGACAACAATCCCACACAGGCCCCATTCCTGTAACCCGACATATTTACCCTGTTAATGCCTGACACTCAGGGGCAATTTAGCATGGCCAATCCCCCTAACCGGCACATTTGGGCAGCACTGTAGCACGGTGGTTATCCATGCTGCCTCACAGCGCCAGAGACCCGGGTTCAGTTCCAACCTCAGGTCAGTGTCTGTGTGGAGTTTAGTGACTCTACCCGTCTCTGCATGGGTTTACTCCGGTTGTTCTGGCTTCTTGTTAAACTGTATTTATCACCTGGTCAGACAGCATAACTCTGCAACTGCACACTGCACCTTCCTGGGTCCAACATCCAATACTTCCCAGCTTGGAATTCACACCCTCACACTGAGTGGCTCCTCGTCCCACCTCAATGCTCCATATGGTGAGGCCCGACCACATGGTTCATAGGAAATTCTCCCTAAATGGGCCACACTATGATAGTTGGTAAACCTCGCACCATCCTGACTTGGAAATATTTTGACTGTTCCTTCACTGTCACTGGGTCCAAATCCTGGGATGCCCTCCCTAACAGCTCTGTTGTTGTCCCAATGGACAGGCTTCATTGGTTGAAAAAGGGAGCTCACCACCACATTCTTAAGGGCAGCTTGGTGTACACAATGAGTGCTGAGGTTTGCCAGCGATACCCACATCCCATAACATTTATTATGAAAGAAATGGGAAGATTGAAAGTTTATGGCCAGTGTCTCCATTATTTCCACTTGTCCTGCTCTCAGTGAACCTCCACATTATCCAGGCTGGGTACATGTTCTATTCCATTGTGATATGAAAAGTGTTGGATTGAAGGGGGTTAATTGAACTGTTTGTTCAGTGACTGTAACTGATGTGAGTCTCCATGGATCTGATTAGTGTGCCTGGAGGGTTTTCCCTCTTCTATTAATTCCGTTCAATGTGTTGTCCCATTGAGTCAGCGGGAGTGACAACTCCGACACAAGGTCAGCGGCTGTGGAGAGAGAGGGAGGGGGAGGAGAGATCAGAATCTGGGAACAATGGAACGGAATGTTTCAACAATGGATCAGAATCTGGGAACAATGGATTGGAATGTTCCAACAATGGATCAGAATCTGGGAACAATGGAACAGAATGTTTCAACAATGGATCAGAATCTGGGAACAATGGATTGGAATGTTCCAACATTGGACAGGAATTTTGCTGAAGGTCTGTACTTCCTTTCTTTATCTTGGTTTGGTTTGATATCGTTATCAGGTCGCATCCGTTTTGTGCTGTGGGTTATTCAAGGGATTTACTATCCAATCCTGGCTATTGTTGGTGCCCCTGGTAAGTCTCTGTTTCCACTTATTCTATTTGTCATCTAAGTCTGATTGCTATTCTTGTTATTTCAGTTCTGGGAACATGGAGTCCATTGGCTTCAGTTTTACAGTTAATCTCTGTTTCCTGTCTATTTACTCCGTTCCCGTACCTGAGTCTGATCCACTCTGATTAGACCCTTCATTAACACTTGTCCTTGAGCTGATTACTCACCCCATATCCCATGCAGCCAGAGAAAACATTAGTTTGTCCACACTTCGGATATTGTGTGCAATGTTGTTCACCACATTACCTGAAGGATGAGTAAGTTTTGAAGACACTGCAAAGAGAGATCACCAGGATGTTACCATTTACCAAAATAACTCAACTCGTCTCACCACACAAACACAGTGGCACCAAGAGCAGGACAGGGGCGAGGAATACTGTGGTGAGTAAATCACCTCCTGACTCCACAAAGCCTGTCCACCATCTACAAGGCACAAGTCAGGAGTGTGATGGAATACTCGCCACCTGGATGGGTGCGGCTCCAACAAAATTCAAGAAGCTTGACATCATCCCAGACAAAGCAGACCCACTCGATTAGCAACACATCCACAAACATCCAACCTCTCCATCACTGATGCTCAGTAGTAGCAGTGTGTACTATCTATGGGATGTACTGCGGCAATTCACCCAAGATCTTTAGGCAGCATCTTCCAAACCCAAGACCACTGCCACCTAGAAGGACAAGGCAGCAGACACATGGAAACACTGCCATTTGCAGCTCCCCTCCAGGTCAGTCAACGTCCTGCTTTGGAAATATATTGTCAGTTCCTTCGCACTCGCTTTGTTAAAATGCTGAAAATCCCTTCTAAAGGGCATTTTGGGTCAACCCACAGCACATGGACTGCAGCAATTCAAGAAACTGGCTCACACCCAACTTCTCAAGGGCAACTGCGATTGGACAATTTAAAATGCTGGCCACCAGTCATTGGACTGTTAAATCCAACTATTTTACTGAATTCAAATTTCACCATCTGACACATTGGGATTCAAACCCGGACCCCCAGAGTAATATCCCTGGTTCCTTGATTAATAGGCCAGTGACAACAGAGACACAGTGTCTGTGCGGAGTCTGTACATTCTCCCCGTGTCTGTGTGGGTTTCCTCCAGGTGCTCCGGTTTCCTCCCGAAGTCCAAAGATGCGCGCTTCAGTTTGATTGGCCGTGCTAAATCGAACCTACTGTCTAAAGCTGAGTTCTGTGAATATGTGGCTTTACGGGAGCGGGGCGGGGATTGTGGTCGGTGCAGACTCGATGGGCCAAATGGCCTCTTTCCACACTGTTGTGATTCTATGACAATTCCAGTAAGCCACAGCCTCCCAAGCAGGTTTGTGTTTGGAATCTATCCCAGTCAGCACCTTGGTACTGCCACAGAACCCGATGGAGATTTCCCTTAGAGCAAATCCCACACACAGAACAGGAAAGGTCTCATTTACTCCGTGCTCTGTTTTACCCCGGCTGACTGAGATCACTCTCTCTCACACACACACACACACACACACACACGCTCACACACACACACACCATGAGGGGTGTGTACACTGTATAGTACTCATGTTGTACCTGCTGTGTGTGTGTTTCACTGAACAGTGAAGAGATATCTTTACTCTCTATCTGTACAGTGCTGTATTTATCTGAACCAACCAGCTATATGACAGAAATGTTGGTGAATCTGATTGTTTCTCTGTCTGCCTCCTGCTGAGATCTGGATTCCACAGCAGTTCCTGCACTGACCAGTGCTGTTTGATGCTATTCATCTATTAGAGCCTTCACATTCAGGCCCCATCATGATCTCATCTACTGAAAACCTCCCTCTCCCAGCTGATGTCGAAGTCTGAACCTTCACAAACATCGCATTCTTCTGTACCGGAGCTCAGTTTCCCATCAGCAAGGCCACATTCTTCCAGCCGATTACACCACCCATCGTTTCAGTTACAGACTTCACTATTCCAATGCCCTTCTCAATTGGTTGTCACGGTGCCACAATGTTTAGCACTGCTGCCTCACAGCACTAGGGACCTGGGTTCGATTCCCAGCTTGGGTCACTGTCTGTACAGAGTCTGCATGTTCTCTCTGTGTCTCTGTGGGTTTCCCCAGGGGGCTCCAGTTTCCTCCCAAAGTTCGAAAGATATGCCGGTTAAGTGCATTGGCCATGCAAAATTCCCCCTCAGTGTTACCCAAACAGGTGCCGGAGTGTGGCGAGTAGGGGATTTTCACACTAACTTCATTGAGGCGTAAATGTAAGTCCACTTGTGATACAAAATAAAAAATAAAATAAAATTAATTCCCATTGTAAATCCTCCATATGCCTCAGCTCGTCCACCACTCTGCTGCCTGTAACCTAACCCACGCCATGTTCCAGCAATCCATCACCCCTGTACTCATTGATCGACATTGGTTCCCACTCTGGCAGCTGCTCAATATCAACATCCTCCTTCTGTAAGTGGACTTCTCCACGGCCTCATTCATCCCAGTCCCCGCTCCATTCCAAATATTCCTGAAAACTTCCACCGTGCATCTCCCTTAAACATTCCCCATCTCACCTTAAACCTGAGCCTCCTTGTAATTGACATTTCCACCCTGGGGAAAACACTCTGACTATCCAGCCTGTTTATGCCTGTCATAATTGTGTAGACTTCTCTCAGGTCTCCCGTCAGCCTCGCTTTTACAATGAAAACAATTATGGTTTATTCAAACCCTCTTTGTAGCCAACGCCTTCGAGGACAATTAACATCCTGGTGAACCTTCTTTGCATTCTCTCAAAAACTTCCACGGCCTTTTTTGGTTGTAAGATGACCAGCAATGTGTGCAATATTCCAAATGCGACCTAACCAAGGTTTATTAGATCTGCAACGTGACTTAGTGACTCCTTTATTCAGGGCCGATAAAGGCAAATATGCCATACGCCTTCTTAATCACCTTGGCCACCTGTGTTGCCACTTCTATGGCATTGTGGACCTGCACACCCAGATTCCCCTGTATGTTAACTTTCCTAAGGGTTCTGACATTTACAATATAATTCACACCAAAATGTGTACCGCCAAAATGCATCATCTTGCATTTTTCGGGATTGAGCTTTATCTGCAATTTTAGTGCCCAATCTCTTTATATCTTGTTGTATCCTCTGACAATCCCTGTAACTGTCAGCAACTCTGCCAATCTTCATGTCACCCACAAACCTATTAATCAGAGCCCTCATATTTTCCTTCAGATCATTTATGTATACAGCAAACAACAGAGGTCCCAGCACTGATCCCTGAGGAGCACCACTAGCTGCAGATATCCGTCAGGAAAAACATGCTCCCATCACTGATCTCTGCCTTCCAAACTAAGCCAATTCTGTATCCATTTAACTTGCCCACCACAAATCGCATGTCTTTATAGTTTTTGTACTAGTCTGCTATGTGGGACCTTGTCATATGTCTTAGTAAAATTCAGATAAACTACACCCACAACCCTTGGCGCAGATCGACACAAATGGATACGATCTGGTGGCCATTACAGAGACGTGGCTGCAAGGTGACAGGGACTGGGAGATGAATGTACAGGGCTATCAAGTGTTTAGGAAGGATAGGCAGGAGGAAAGAGGGGGTGGCGTAGCTCTGCTGATTAAGGACAGCATCAAGGTGGTAGCAAGGGATGATATCGGAGCCAAAGAGCAGAAAGTGGAATCGTTGTGGGTGGAGATTAGGAACAGCAAAGGGAGGAAGACGCTGGTGGGTGTCGTCTATAGGCCCCCGAATAATGATCTGGAGGTGGGGCGGGCTGTTAACGCGCAAATAAGTGCGGCGTGCAGGAATGGGACGGCAGTAGTTATGGGGGATTTCAATCTGCATATTGATTGGTCGACCCATGTTGGACGAGGTGGGCTCGAGGAGGAGTTCTTGGAATGCTGCCGGGATAGTTTCCTGGAACAGTGTGTGTTGGAGCCGACGAGGGAGCGAGCTATCTTGGATCTGGTGCTATGTAATGAGGCGGGTAGAATTAGGGACCTTGAGGTGAAGGATCCTCTTGGAGAGAGTGATCATTGTATGGTGGAGTTTCTGTTGCAGGTGGAGGAGGAGAAAGTGGGTTCCCGGACACGTGTCCTTTGTTTGAACAGAGGGGAGTATGGTAGGATGAGAGAAGAATTGGCGAATGTGGACTGGGGGAGCGCGTTGGAAGGTAGGTCTGCTGAGGAGCAGTGGAGGATCTTTAAGGAGATCTTTCTTGGTGCTCAGCAGAAATTTATTCAGATGGTTAAAAAGGACAGTAGGACGAGAGGTAATAAGCCGTGGATAACGAAGGAGGTGAAGGAAAGTGTTAAATTAAAAGCGGAGGAATTTAGAGTAGCTAAGAGCAGTGGGCGAGAAGAGGATTGGGAAAGGTTTAAATGTCAACAAAGATTGACAAAAAAGTTGATAAAGGAGGGTAGAAGAAGCTATGAAGCTGGGCTAGCGCTTAATATAAAAAAGGATAGCAAGAGTTTTTATAAATATATAAAAAGGAAGAGGCTGGCTAGGGTGAATGTTGGTCCTTTAGCGGATGAGAAAGGGGACCTAGTGGTAGGGGATGGGGATATGGCTAAGGTCTTGAATAACTTTTTTGTTTCTGTCTTCACGGAGGAGGACGTGAATAATTTGCCGGGTGTTAGCGATGGAAAGGTGGTAGGACTGGAGGGTCTTAATGACATTACTGTTACTAGAGAGGTGGTGCGCGACAGACTGGAGGGGCTGATTGTGGACAAGTCCCCAGGACCGGATGGAATGCATCCGAGGGTTCTGAAAGAAATGGCGGAGGTGATAGTGGATGCCTTGGTGGTTATTTTCCAGACGTCGCTGGATTCCGGGGAAGTGCCGGAGGATTGGAAAACAGCTAATGTTACGCCGTTGTTTAAGAAGGGTGCCAGGCAAAAGGCGGGGAATTACAGGCCGGTTAGTTTAACGTCTGTGGTAGGTAAAATGTTAGAATCCGTCATTAAGGAGGAAATTGCGAGGCATCTTGAAGGGAATTGCTTGATAGGGCAGACGCAACACGGTTTCATTAAAGGGAAGTCGTGTCTGACAAATTTACTGGAGTTCTATGAGGATGTGTCTAGGGCGGTGGATAGAGGAGAGCAGGTGGATGTGGTCTTTCTGGATTTTCAGAAGGCGTTTGATAAGGTACCTCACAAGAGGTTACTGCAGAAGGTCAGAGGACATGGAGTTGGGGGTAGGGTGTTAGCGTGGATAGAGGATTGGTTGTCAAATAGGAGGCAGAGAGTGGGGGTCAATGGGTGCTATTCGGATTGGCGGTTGGTGACTAGTGGGGTGCCCCAGGGGTCGGTGCTGGGGCCTCAGCTATTTACCATTTATATAGATGATCTGGAGGAGGGAACCGAGTGTAGGGTGTCGAAATTTGCTGATGACACCAAGATTGGGGGAAAGGCAAATTGTGCGGAGGGTGTGGAGAGTCTGCAGAAGGATCTAGATAGGCTGGGCGAATGGGCCAGGAAATGGCAAATGGAATTTAATGTTGGCAAGTGTGAGGTGGTCCACTTTGGTAGGAAGAATGGTAGGAAGGACTATTACTTACATGGCGAAAAACTGCAGCAGGCGACGGTGCAGAGGGACCTCGGGGTCTTTGTGCATGAGTCGCAAAAACCCAGCCTGCAGGTGCAGCAGGTGGTCAGGAAGGCGAATGGGATGCTGGCCTTCATAGCGAGGGGGATTGAATATAAAAGTAGGGAGGTCTTGCTGCAGCTGTATAGGGCATTGGTGAGGCCGCAGCTGGAGTACTGTGTGCAGTTTTGGGCGCCGCACCTGCGCAAGGATATTTTGGCCTTGGAGGGAGTGCAGAGGAGGTTTACTAGGCTGATACCGGAGTTGAGGGGGTTGAGCTATGAGGAGAGGCTGAATAAACTAGGCTTGTACTCGTTAGAGTTTAGAAGAATGAGGGGAGATCTCATTGAGACGTATAAGATGATGAATGGGATGGATAGGATAGAGGTGGAAAGACTCTTCCCGCTCAAAAAAGACAGTAGGACTAGGGGGCACAGCCTCAAGATAAAGGGGGGGCGGTTCAGAACGGAGTTGAGGAGGAACTTCTTCACTCAAAGGGTGGTGAATCTCTGGAATTCTCTGCCCGTTGAAGTGGTGGAGGCTGCCTCGCTAAATATTTTTAAGACGCGGGTTGATGGGTTTTTGATAAGAGAGGGGATTAAGGGTTATGGGGAGAGGGCGGGAAAGTGGAACTGAGCCACGACAGATCAGCCATGATCTTATTGAATGGCGGGGCAGGCTCGAAGGGCCAGATGGCCTACTCCTGCTCCTATTTCTTATGTTCTTATGTTCTTATGTTCTTATTAATTATCTTGGTCACCTCTTCAAAAAATTCAATCAAATTGGTAAGACATGACCTTCCCACACAGAATCATGTTGCCTGTCACTTGCTGGTACATTTTCTTGCTAATGCTCATGTCTGTCCCTCAGTGTCTTCTGCAAAATCTGTCCCACGTCAGGCAGAGTGACTTATATCTTCCTGTAAGAAGTCTCACCAAAAGCAGGTTAAATTCCAGCAGGTTTATTTGGTATCACGAGCTTTCAGAGTGCTGCTCCTTCATAAGGTAGTGGAGTGGAGTGGAATCCATTCATTTGATGAAGGAGCTGCACTCCGAATGCTCATGATACAAAATAAACCTGTTAGACTTTAACCTGGTGTTGTGAGACCTCTTATTTTGCCTGCCTCAGTTCAACACCACCATCCACACATCATATTTTTAATTTCCCCTGGATCACCCCTGATTCATTTCTCAGACAACGGAAAAACATGTTTGATTTCATCGGTCAGGGCATTGAGTATAAAACTTGGCTGGTCATGCTGCAGCTGTACAGAACCTGAGGCCTCATTTGGAAGTGTGTGTACAATTCTGGTTGCTGCACTACTAGAAGGATATGGCTGCTTTGGAGAGGGTACAGAACGTTACCGAGTCTGGAGGATATTAGCTATGGGGATGGTAAACTCGGTTAGTCCTCACTGGAATGGCAGAGGTTGAGGGGCGATCTGATAGAGGTTTAAAATATGATGAGTGTGATGGACCGAGTGGATAGTCAGACCTTCCTTCCCAGGGTAGAAAAGTCATGTGCTATGGGATATAAGTTTAAAGTACATGGGGAAAAGTCTAGCGGAGATCCATGAGGCAAGTTTCTTTTTACACAGAGGGTAGTAAATGTCAGGAACGCGCTGTCTGGAGAGGTGATGGGAGCAGGTACGATAGCACATTTAAGTGGCACCAAGGTGAATTCATGAACAGAATGGGAAAGAAAGGAAGCAGACGACAGAAGTGCATAGAGTTTTTGTTTAGACATCATGATCTGCACAGATTGGGGAGGGCGAAGGGCCCATTCCTTTGCTGTACGTTTCTTCTCCTTTTCCCTTACGAAGGACAGAACAGGCTCGAAGGGCCAAAAGGCCTCCTCCTGTTCCTATTTTCTGTTTTTCCATGGGAAGATAATGCTTCCTAATGGGTCAACTCTCAGAGGACAACAATGCTTCAATCATCAATGACAAGTGGGGATATTTACAGTGCAAGTATCATAATTCTCCATCCAGGAGGGCCCTTAAGCCTGGACTCAAGCCCTGGTCCAAAGGTTAAGTGCAGAAGCCCTGGTGCAAAAGTCAAAGGCAAAGGATCTTGAGTTTGGCCAGGATGAATATGATAAGTTTCACTTCAGGTATGATTCACCAACCAACCACAGAGTTTTATCAAACTAAATTTATTAAGAATATATTTGGCATGTATAGACAGAAAATTAGCAATACCTTTTATCAATTACAAACAAAAACAACAGAAAGAAAACAACCGTAATGGTGAATTAAGTCTTCATTGAATATTAAACCTGATCCAATAAACCAAAACCTTTCATTGTCAAAACCTTTTTTCACAGGCTTCGCACAGAACATAAGAACATAAGAACATAAGAAATAGGAGCAGGAGTAGGCCATCTAGCCCTTCGAGCCTGCCCCGCCATTCAATAAGATCATGGCTGATCTGTCGTGGCTCAGTTCCACTTTCCGGCCCTCTCCCCATAACCCTTAATCCCCTCTCTCATCAAAAACCCATCAACCCGCTTCTTAAAAATATTTAGCGAGGCAGCCTCCACCACTTCAACGGGCAGAGAATTCCAGAGATTCACCACCCTTTGAGTGAAGAAGTTCCTCCTCAACTCCGTTCTAAACCGCCTCCCCTTTATCTCGAGGCTGTGCCCCCTGGTCCTACTGTCTTTTTTGAGCGGGAAGAGTCTCTCCACCTCTATCCTATCCATCCCATTCATCATCTTATACGTCTCAATGAGATCTCCCCTCATTCTTCTAAACTCTAACGAGTACAAGCCTAGTTTATTCAGCCTCTCCTCATAGCTCAACCCCCTCAACTCCGGTATCAGCCTAGTAAACCTCCTCTGCACTCCCTCCAAGGCCAAAATATCCTTGCGCAGGTGCGGCGCCCAAAACTGCACACAGTACTCCAGCTGCGGCCTCACCAATGCCCTATACAGCTGCAGCAAGACTCCCTACTTGTATATTCAATCCCCCTCGCTATGAAGGCCAGCATCCCATTCGCCTTCCTGACCACCTGCTGCACCTGCAAGCTGGGTTTTTGCGACTCATGCACAAGGACCCCGAGGTCCCTCTGCACCGTCGCCTGCTGCAGTTTTTCGCCACGTAAGTAATAGTCCTTCCTACCATTATTCCTACCAAAGTGGACCACCTCACACTTGCCAACATTAAATTCCATTTGCCATTTCCTGGCCCATTCGCCCAGCCTATCTAGATCCTTCTGTAGACTCTCCACACCCTCCGCACAATTTGCCTTTCCCCCAATCTTGGTGTCATCAGCAAATTTCGACACTCTACACTCGGTTCCCTCCTCCACAGCATAGATTAAAATCTCACTTGAATGGAATTGCTTTGTTTTGAGACCTACACTTTCCTTCTGGAAGGTGAAACGTTGCCTTGATGTGGAGAATGCGGTGATGGACGGGGGGGTGGGCACTGTTAGATATCTCACAACACCAGGTTAAAATCCAACAGGTTCATTTGGAATCACGAGCTTTTAGACCGCTGCTCCTTCGTCAGTCACCTGATGAAATAGTATCTCTGAGGATGCTCGGGATTCCCAATAAACCTGAGACTTTTTACTGAGATAATCATATAGAGACTTTCTGTATAAAGCAGGAAGGCAGAGACTTCAGCTTCTTTCTTGTTTGATGCCCCTGCTAAAACTAAAAACTAAATTACAGGCTCAGAATTCTTAAAATTAAACGTCAAATTCACTGGGGGAAAAAATGTCCAAAAACAGTTCTTTTCTCCTAACATAGGATTGTAAAACAAACCCCAGAGTAAGCACAAAACAACCCAATTTACCACTTAAGTATTAATGACAATGGAAACATTCTGCTTGGGCTTCTCTGGCTTAGCCCAGGACTGGAAACTCCCACCTGAGGTTTGCATGGTTGATGTCCCGTCGACTACAATACCCGTGATAGGAGGGATGGGAAAACTCCCCCCATGTCACTGTATAATGTATTTAAACCCTTCATGAGGTTGAACACCTCGATCAACTCTCCTAATATTCTACTCTGCTCTCTGGAGACCAAAATCAGCTTCTCCAATCTAACCAGGTTACCCCCCTGAACAATTCTAGTAAATCTCCTCTGTACCCTCACCAAAGTCTGTCCAACCTTCACAAAGTGTGGACACAGTATTCCATGTGGGATCAAAGTAGACTTTTATTGTTTTTTTTTCCCATAATTTCATTTTGAACAGATTTATTATTGTCACATGTATTAGCATACAGTGAAAAATATTTATGCTTTTTCAGACAAACTGTGCCGTTCATAGGGAAGGAAAGGATGGCATGCAGAATGCAAAATTATATTTACAGAGAGCTGACGTTTCGAGTTCTGATGATAATTTGTCAAAGCTGATTGGTTTCAGATTCCAGAACACACAGTAATGTGCTTTTATATGGGGAGTGCAGAATGTAGTGTTATAGAACATAAAAAACATAGAACATAGAACATTACAGCGCAGAACAGGCCCTTCGGCCCACGATGTTGCGCCGACCAGTTACAAAAACAATGACCCACTAGCCTATACCAATCCCTTTTCGTCCATAAACCTATCCAGAGATCTCTTAAACGCCCCCAAACTAGACGCATTTACAACTGCAGCAGGCAGGGCATTCCAATCCCTCACCACCCATTGGGTAAAGAACCTACCCCTGACATCCGTCCTGTAGCTACCCCCCCTTAATTTAAAGCCATGCCCCCTCGTGCTAGCTTTCTCCATCCGAGGAAAAAGGCTATCACTATCCACCCTATCTAAACCTCTAATCATCTTATATGTTTCTATAAGATCCCCTCTTAGCCGCCTTCTTTCCAATGAAAACAACCCTAAATCCCTCAGTCTCTCCTCATAGGACCTCCCCACCATACCAGGCAACATCCTAGTAAACCTCCTCTGCACCCTCTCCAACGCCTCCACATCCTTCTTGTAATGCGGGGACCAGAACTGCACACAGTACTCCAAGTGCGGCCGCACCAGAGTAGTGTACAGTTGCAACATGACGCTGCGACTCCTAAATTCAATCCCCCTACCAATAAACGCCAAGACACCGTACGCCTTCTTAACAACCTTATCTACTTGATTCCCAACTTTCAGGGATCTATGTACACATACACCTAGATCCCTCTGTTCATCCACACTATTCAAAGTCCTCCCGTTAGCCCTATACTCGACACATCTGTTGCTCCTACCAAAGTGAATTACCTCACACTTCTCCGCATTAAATTCCATCCGCCACCTCTCGGCCCAGCTCTGCAACCTATCTAAGTCTCCCTGCAGACTATGACACCTTTCCTCACAATCTACCACACCTCCGACTTTGGTGTCATCAGCAAATTTACTAATCCACCCAACTATACCCTCATCCAGATCATTAATAAAAATTACAAACAACAGTGGCCCCAAAACAGATCCCTGAGGCACACCACTCGTAGCCGAACTCCATGATGAATATTTACCATCAACCACCACCCTCTGTCTCCTATCTGATAGCCAATTCCTGATCCAACTTCCTAGATTACCCACAATCCCATACATCTGCATTTTCTGCAGAAGCCTACCATGGTGAACCTTATCGAACGCCTTACTAAAATCCATATATACCACGTCAACTGCCTTGCCCCCATCCACCTCTTTGGTCACCTTCTCAAAAAACTCAATAAGGTTAGTAAGGCACGACCTACCCGCTACAAAACCATGCTGACTATTTCTAATCAATTCATTACACTCCAAATAACTATAAATCCTATCCCTAATAATTTTTTCTAAAACCTTGCCCACAACAGAAGTAAGACTCACCGGTCTATAATTCCCGGGGAAGTCTCTGTTCCCCTTCTTAAACAATGGGACAACATTCGCTATCCTCCAATCCTCCGGGACTACACCAGAGACCAATGACGACCTGAAGATCAGAGCCAGAGGCTCTGCAATCACCTCTCTAGCCTCCCAGAGAATCCTAGGGTAGATCCCATCCGGACCAGGGGACTTATCTATTTTCAGCCCCTCAAGAATTTCCAGCACATCCCCCTTATCAACTGCAATACTGTCTATTTTACACCCCTGCAACCCAGTGTCCTCCTCAGCTATATTCATGTCCCCCTGTGTGAACACCGAAGAGAAATATTGGTTCAATACTTCTCCAATCTCCTCCGGTTCCACACACAACTTCCCCCTGCTGTCTGTAACTGGCCCTAATCTTGCCCTGACCAACCTTCTGTTCTTGAGATACCTATAGAACACCTTAGGATTCTCCTTAATCCTATCAGCCAAAGTCTTCTCATGTCCTCTTTTAGCCCTTCTCAACTCACTCTTCAACTCCCTCCTAGCCAATCTAAAGCTTTCTAGTGCACTATCTGAGCCCTCCAATAAATATATAATAAATAAATAATTATAGTCATAGCTAGGAGGTAGAGAAAGACCAACATAATATATGGCCAGACCATGATGTTCTTGGGTCGGTTGGTGCATGGCCCCAGGCTTTTGTATCTTTTCCCTGATGGAGGAAGGTAGAAGAGAGTATGTCCGCTGTGGTTGGGGTCCTTGATTATGCTGGCTGCTTTTCTGAAGCAGCGGGAATTGTAGACAAGATCAATGTCTGGGAGGTTGGATTGTGTGATGGACTTTTGCAGTTACCTCCGGCCTTGGACAGCAGGGGCCATACCAAGTTGTGATAAAAAGAGAAAGAATGCTTTTCATTTTACATCTGTAAAAGTTGGTGAGTGTGGTAGCGGACATACCAAATTTCCCTAACCTCCTGAGAAAGTAGAGGTGTTGGTGGGCTTTCTTAATAATATTGTCAGCGTGGAGGGTCCAGGACAGGTTTTTCTGATCTGGACACCTGTAAAATTGAGGCTGTCTTGTACTGTGTACACACATACATATTACAAGCAGGAGTCATTGTACTGTGTACACACATACATATTACAAGCAGGAGTCGTTGTACTGTGTATACACATACATATTACAAGCAGGAGTTGTTGTACTGTGTACATACATACATATTACAAGCAGGAGTTGTTGTACTGTGTACACACATATATATTACAAGCAGGA
This sequence comes from Carcharhinus amblyrhynchos, assembly GCF_965287045.1. NCBI lineage: Eukaryota > Metazoa > Chordata > Chondrichthyes > Carcharhiniformes > Carcharhinidae > Carcharhinus > Carcharhinus amblyrhynchos. The sequence continues at coordinate 350,385 of NW_027649828.1, read as the reverse complement.
GTCGTTGTACTGTGTACACACATACATATTACAAGCAGGAGTTGTTGTACTGTGTACACACATACATATTACAAGCAGGAGTTGTTGTACTGTGTACACACATACATATTACAAGCAGGAGTTGTTGTACTGTGTACACACATATATATTACAAGCAGGAGTCGTTGTACTGTGTACACACATACATATTACAAGCAGGAGTTGTTGTACTGTGTACACACATACATATTACAAGCAGGAGTCGTTGTACTGTGTACACACATACATATTACAAGCAGGAGTTGTTGTACTGTGTACACACATACATATTACAAGCAGGAGTCGTTGTACTGTGTACACACATACATATTACAAGCAGGAGTTGTTGTACTGTGTACACACATACATATTACAAGCAGGAGTTGTTGTACTGTGTACACACATATATATTACAAGCAGGAGTCGTTGTACTGTGTACACACATACATATTACAAGCAGGAGTCGTTGTACTGTGTACACACATACATATTACAAGCAGGAGTCGTTGTACTGTGTACACACATACATATTACAAGCAGGAGTTGTTGTACTGTGTACACACATATATATTACAAGCAGGAGTCGTTGTACTGTGTACACACATACATATTACAAGCAGGAGTTGTTGTACTGTGTACACACATACATATTACAAGCAGGAGTCGTTGTACTGTGTACACACATACATATTACAAGCAGGAGTTGTTGTACTGTGTACACACATACATATTACAAGCAGGAGTCGTTGTACTGTGTACACACATACATATTACAAGCAGGAGTTGTTGTACTGTGTACACACATATATATTACAAGCAGGAGTCGTTGTACTGTGTACAAACATACATATTACAAGCAGGAGTCATTGTACTGTGTACACACATACATATTACAAGCAGGAGTCGTTGTACTGTGTACACACATACATATTACAAGGAGGAGTCATTGTACTGTGTACACACATACATATTACAAGGAGGAGTCATTGTACTGTGTACACACATACATATTACAAGCAGGAGTCGTTGTACTGTGTACACACATACATATTACAAGCAGGAGTCGTTGTACTGTGTACACACATACATATTACAAGCAGGAGTCGACCAATCAGCCCATCAAGCCTGCTCTGCTATTCAAAATGTTCACGATCTGATTGTAAAGTCAATCCCATATTCTTGCAAACCCCTGATAATATTCACACCGCCTGCGTAAAAATATTCAAAGCCTCTGCTCCCACCGATTTTAAGGGGTAACCAACCAAGTAGGAGAGGGCAGTGTAGCTGACGCTGGACTTTAGCAAGACCTTTGAAAAGGTACCACGCAGTGGGTTGTTGCATAAGGTTAAATCTCACAGAATCCAGAGTGAGGTAGTAATTCGGATACCAAATTAGCTTGATGACAGAAGAGAGCGGGTGATTATAGTGGATTGTTTTTCAGTCTGGTGGTCTGTAACTAGTGTTCTGGCTCAATGATCACTGCTGGTTCCACTGGAATTTAACATCGGTATGAATAATTTGGATGGAAATTTCGGAGCCGTGATTAGGGGGTTTCCCAATGACACCAAGATTGGTTGCTGAGTGGATAATGAAGGCAGATATCTGGGATTGCAACTGGATCTTCATCTATTCGGCCAGTCTGCTGATGAATGGCAGATGGAGTTGAATTTGGGTCAGTGTGATGTGATGGATTTGGTAGTTCGAATTGGGACAGTTAATGGTAGCGACTTGAGGAGAGTTATAGAATTAAGAGATATGAGGGTATGAGGACAAGTTGTGAGGCCCTCGTCAGTGGAAACAAAGTTCACTGAGGACACCAGGTAAGGTCGAGAGCAAAGTAATGTGCCATTTGGGCAGTATCCACTGAGCAATAACAGGGTGTGGGGCCTGATGTGGTGGGGTCTACAGGAGGGGGTCTGATGGTTACGGGGCCGATAGGCCGTGGCCTGCAGGGGGTGGGACCTGAAGGGACGGGGCTGACGGCAGCTTGGCCCTTGAGGAGTGGTCCGATCCCATAGGGAGGATGGCCCAATGCCAATCTGTGTGTTATTGGTGGAGGGGGAGAAGGGATCTAGTCATTCTGTATACGATTGGTGGCATAGAGATGGCGACTCTCTATGATTTTTGGGGGCACAGGAGGTCCCGCTTTCAACCCACATGCGGTTGGTGATGTAAGTTGGTCCCTGTGCCACTCTCACGTGTTTGCTGGACGGAGAGGGTCCCACTGTAACTCTGCACGCTGTCTGTGCGGTGGGGTGGTCCCCGCTGCCACACTGCACATGAGGGTGGTGGGTCCTACAGCAACCCTGTACACGATCAGTGCTGTAGGGAGTGGGCCTCGCGGCCTCTCTGTATACACAGTGGGGTAGGGAGGGGGTCTCGCTGCCTCTCTGTATACACAGTGGGGTAGGGAGGGGGTCTCGCTGCCTCTCTGTATACACAGTGGGGTAGGGAGGGGGTCTCGCTGCCTCTCTGTATACACAGTGGGGTAGGGAGGGGGTCTCGCTGCCTCTCTGTATACACAGTGGGGTAGGGAGGGGGTCTCGCTGTCTCTCTGTATACACAGTGGGGTAGGGAGGGGGTCTCGCTGTCTCTCTGTATACACAGTGGGGTAGGGAGGGGGTCTCGCTGCCTCTCTGTATACACAGTGGGGTAGGGAGGGGGTCTCGCTGTCTCTCTGTATACACAGTGGGGTAGGGAGGGGGTCTCGCTGTCTCACTGTATACACAGTGGGGTAGGGAGGGGGTCTCGCTGTCTCTCTGTATACACAGTGGGGTAGGGAGGGGGTCTCGCTGCCTCTCTGTATACACAGTGGGGTAGGGAGGGGGTCTCGCTGTCTCTCTGTATACACAGTGGGGTAGGGAGGGGGTCTCGCTGTCTCTCTGTATACACAGTGGGGTAGGGAGGGGGTCTCGCTGTCTCACTGTATACACAGTGGGGTAGGGACGGGGTCTCTCTGCCTGTCTGCATGTAATTGGTGTGGAGGAAGGGGGGTGATTGGTCCAGGCGGGGGTGGGACTATATTCGTTTGGGGGTTGATCACGAAGAGCTGCGGTCCCCGGACTCTCTGGGGGGAGCTGCTGTGTTGAAGCTATCTGCAGCAGCAGAGGGCTGATAGATGTCTCTCTCAGACCAGGCAGCTCACTGTTGGCTGCAGTTGCACATTTGCAACCACATAGGTTCGGTACATGGTCGGTATCACAGCCAGTGCTGTGTGAGCTACAAGTGATGGGGCCACTGCTGAGGGTGGTCTAACAGCCATCGAACTTTAACAGCACAGAATGAGGCCCTTCGGCCCAATATGTCTGAACTGGTTATCAAACACCTATCCAATTGAATCCCATTTTCCAGCACTCGATCCGCAGCCTTGTCTGCTCTGGTGTTTGAGTTGCTGATCCAGATGCCTCTTGTGGTTGTTCCTGCTTCTACCGTCCTTTCAGGCCCTGAGCTGCCGTTCCCAGCACCCTGTGGATGGAAACATCTTTCTGCAAATCTATACAAAAAATCTGCCTTTTACTTTAAATCCATGCCCCTCAGGTTATTGACACCTCTGCCAAAGGGAAAAGGTTTCTTCCTATCTCTGTGCCACATAATTTTGTACGTATCACTCAATTCCCACCCCCATTTGAAAGCACTCCCACCACCACCCACAACACCCTCTTCCCCTCCAGCCGTCTCTGCTCTAAATTAAACCCCCCCCAGTCTAACCAGCCTCTCCTCATAGCTGGAACTCTCCAGCCCAGGCTGCACCCTGCTGAATCTCCTCTCCACCGTCTCCAATGCAATTCCATCCTTCATCCTTTTTTCTCTGATGGAACAAGGTGGAAGAGTTTATATCCGTCGTGAATGTGTACTTAATTAAGCTGGCTGCTTTTCCAAGGCATCATTTCCCTACCGTGGATATGGTGATGATGGTGTCTTGGGCCTGATCTTCGATGTCTCCAGGGCACCTTATAGGATGGCCCTATGGCACAGTAGTCAGTACTGCTGCCTCACTGAATCAGAGACACCAGTTCAGTCACCGGCATTCCATCATCACCAGTGAAGCTTTTTATTTTACTTTGAAACCAGCTCCTTTCTCACACATTGCCTGCTGGGATTTCTCCTCTTACAAGAACATGTCGTGTTTCTCTGGGAATGATCCATTTTGAGCAAGTCCAGTTTCTCGCAGCTCTCCAGTGGCCACGTTGAGCCGAGTAACTTCAGTCTCGATCACAGCAGTGTTGTGGACATCACCAACTTGCTTAAGATTCTTGATAAGGCCAGGACACATGGTGCTGATATTTTAGTTTGAGATGTGAAAGCCTGATTTGATTTGATTTATTTTTGTCAGTTGTATTAGTATACAGTGAAAAGTATTGTATCCTGAGTACTGTACAGACAAAGCACATTATACACAGAGAAGAAGAGAGTGCAGAATGTGATGTTGAGTCATAGTTAGGGTGAAGAGAAAGATCAACTTAATGCCAGGTAGGTCCATTCAAACGTCTGCTGGCAGCAAGAAGAAGCTGTTCTTGGGTTATCAGCATGGTGGCACAATGGTTAGCATTACTGTCTCACAGGGACATGAGATCGATTCCCGTCTTTGATGACTGTCTGTGTGGAATTTGCACATTCTCCCAGTGCCTGTGTGGGTTTCCGCCAGTTGCTCTGGTTTCCACTCAGAGTTCAAAGATGCACTCATTTGGTTGATTGGCCATGTTAAATCGCCCATTCGGGTCCCGGGATATATATGTTAGAAGCAGTGGTGGGGTATGTATGCAGGACTTCGGGGATAGTGGATGGCTGGGATTGTTGTCAGTGCAAATTTGATGGGTCAGATGGCCTCCTTTTTCATTGTCGTGTTTCTATGATTCTATGAGCCTGTTGGTACATGTCCTCAGATTTAGTATTTTTTCTCCGATGGAACAAGGTAGAAGAGTTTATGTCCGTCGTGAATGTGTACTTAATTAGGCTGGCTGCTCTTCCAAGGCAGCAGGAAGTTTAACACTTTCAATTGGTGGGAGGATGGTTTAGTGATGGACTGGGCTTCATTCGCAAAGCTTTGAATTTTCATGCAGTCTTGGACAGAGCAGGAGAAATACCAAACTGTGATACAACCAGAAAGGATGGTTTCTACTCTGCATCTGGGAAAGTTGGTGAGAATCACAGCTGACATTCCAAATATCTTTAGACCTCTGAGAAAGTAGAGTCGTTGGAGTGCTTTTGAACTACAGGATCACCATGGAAGGAGCAGGACAGGTTGTTGGTGATTTGGACATCGAGAAGCTTAAAGCTTGAAACTTCACCCCATTGTTGTAGACAGGGGTATGTTCTCCATGCTGCTTCTTGAAGTCAATGACTATCTCCTTTACTTTGGCATTGAGGAAGTTATTAATGCTGTTGTGTGAGCTCGTCAGGTTCTCTGTCTCTTCCCTGTTCTCGGTCTCATCGTTCTTTGAGACCGACCCATTACGTGGTGTCATCAATAATTTTGGAAATTGAATTGGAGGGGAATTTGGCGCATCAGGAGTATGGTAAGGGACTGAGGACACAGCCTTGTGGAAAACCTCTGCAGAGAATGTTAGTGGAGGAGGTGTTGTTGACTGTCCTTATTTCTTGCTGTCTGTGGGTTAGGAAGTTCAGGGTCCAATTGCAGAGGGAGCAGCCAAACCCCGGGCCATGGATTTTGAACATGAGTTTTGTAGGAATAATAGAGTTAAAGGCTGAGCTGTCATCAATAAACATGAGTCTGTGTTCCAGGGTTCACTGTAGGGTCAGGGAGATGGTGTTTGTGGACCTGTTGCGGTGGTAGGTGACCTGTATTGGATCTGGGAATCCGGGAGGCTGGAATGGATTCATTCCACCCTTTTGATGCGTTTCATTGTATTGGATATCAGTGTCACTGGACGATAGTCATTAAGGCAGGTGCAGGGCTTATCCTTTATATCGGCCTTGGTTTGAGTTTTTCTTGTCTGGTGCAGAGATTAGCAACCTTCCTGCTGAGAGAGAACTTACTGAGCTTCAATGTTCCAGTGGGACAGCAGCAAACTTACTGGGTACTCTGGACACTCGTTATTCACTGAACCCTGAAGCTTTCTCCCACTGTTAAAGTAACCCTGGTACTTGTGTTGTGTGATGTGGAGATGCTGGCGTTGGACTGGGATAAGCACAGTAAGAAGTCTCACAACAACAGGATAAAGTCAACAGGTTTATTTGGCAGCAGGAGCTTTCGGAGCCCCCAGGCTCCTTCTTCAGGTGAGTGAGGATATGTGTTCACAAACAGGGCATAGAAACATACAAACTCAATTTACAAGATAACGGTTGGAATACGAGTCTTTACAGGTAATCAAGCCTTAAAAGTACAGACAATGTGAGTGGAGAGCGGGTTAAACACAGGGTAAAGAGATGTGTATTGCCCCAAGCCAGGAGAGTTAGTGAGATTTTCTAAGTCCTGGTGTTGCAGGTAGTGTGACATGAACCCAAGGACCCGATTGAGGCCGTCCTCATGTTTGTGGAATTTGGCTATTTTGTGTTCTGTGTCAGTTGAGTGTGAATTACTGTTTCTTCCTGTGTTGTGCTAACGGTGACCACAATGCTATAGTTTCCTCTCCTGGGTACAGTCCTGAGTAAACATTATACAGATTCTCAGCTGTCGAGGCACAGGATCTCTCTCTGCCAACTGTTATTATTACCCACAGGAAAGGGTGAAACCAGCAATGTTTGGTACCAGCTCTGCTGCAGGGATTGTCAGAGAGCTGTCTGAGAGACAACAGATGACTACAGGACTGCAGCCTCGATGTTCTGACGGTGTTTACTCCCTCAGCCTCCTTACCCTCCAAATCCCCAACAAGCTGAGGGGCTATTTACTTGTAGCTGAGTGAGGGACAATGCTGTGGGCTCCCCAGAATGTACACCAGATGTATACCAATGTGTTGCTACCATAGAGCAGCTTGGTGACAGTGTCCCTGTCTGTGTGCACCTCCTCCCCGTGTCTGGCTGGGTTTCCACTCGAGGCTCCTCTTTGCTCTCACACTGCAAAAGATGTACTGGATTAAAAAAATGTGATTTGATGTGTGTACATCATTTTTATATTTCAACCCATCCTCAATCGAAATAGTAACATCTTTCCCTGAATCGTGTCTGATTTTATTCTTCATTTCCCTTCCTGACAGTGAACATAATCACAATTGTGACCCTGGTGAGCAGAAACTGTGGTCTGTCCAACTGTGTGACTCGTTACCTGGTGGCCATGTCAGTGGGGGATCTGCTGGTCATTATCCTCGACCTGATATTGAGACACATTCCCATTGTTTATCAGGAACGGTTTGATTTCCTGCACTCGCTCCCCCTATGTAACATCCACGCCGTCCTGCTTTACGCAGCCACTGACTGTTCTGTCTGGTTCACCGTCACTTTCACCTTTGATCGATTTGTGGCCATTTGCTGCCCCAAGCTGAAAAGTAAATATTGCAGTGAGAAATCAGCGACTGTGGTTCTGGGAACAGTGACGGTGCTGAGCTGCTTAAAGAACATTTTCTGGTATTTTCTGTTTTCAAATGAATATTGGCTGGGGCAAAACCCCTGGTTTTGTAATGTCACATGGGATGTTCGGGAATCTCTGGTCTGGGGCATAATCGAATTCCTCCACTACATTCTCACCCCCTTTGTCCCATTTGTCCTGATTCTGCTACTCAATGCTTTCACCGTTAGACATATTTTAGTGAGCAGCAGAGCCCGCAGGAGACTCCGGGCTCACAGCAGTGCAGAGAACCCCAGAGACCCAGAGATGGAGAGTCGAAGGAAATCTATTGTTTTACTGTTTGTTATATCAGCCAATTTCATCATTTTATGGTTGGCATTGATGGTGTTTTCTATATGGATTCGGCTCTTTTATTTGGGCTATGAGTTGGGATGGTTAGATTATTTTGTTCTGGAATTGGGCTCCATGCTGCAACTCTTGAGTTGCTGCACAAACACAGCCATTTATGCTGTAACACAGACTCACTTCAGACAGCAGTTAAAAAATCTACTGAAATATCCCCTTACTTCAATTCTTCAAGCCATTTTGCCCAAGAAGTAATGACAAACATAAGACCCCTGACTCTTCCTATTGGACATTCAAACTGTAAATAACAAACATAAGAACATAAGAAATAGGAGCAGGAGTAGGCCATCTGGCCCTTCGAGCCTGCCTCGCCATTCAATAAGATCATGGCTGATCTGTCGTGGCTCAGTTCCACATTCCCGCCCTCTCCCCATAACCCTTAATCCCCTCGCTTATCAAAAACCCATCAACCCACGTCTTAAAAATATTTAGCGAGGCAGCCTCCACCACTTCAACGGGCAGAGAATTCCAGAGATTCACCACCCTTTGAGTGAAGAAATTCCTCCTCAACTCCGTTCTAAACCGCCCCCCCCTTTATCTTGAGGCTGTGTCCCCTAGTCCTACTGTCCTTTCTGAGCGGGAAGAGTCTCTCCACCTCTATCCTATCCATCCCATTCATCATCTTATACGTCTCAATGAGATCTCCCCTCATTCTTCTAAACTCTAACGAGTACAAGCCTAGTTTATTCAGCCTCTCCTCATAGCTCAACCCCCTCAACTCTGGCATCAGCCTAGTAAACCTCCTCTGTTACTCCCTCCAAGGCCAAAATATCCTTGCGTAAGTACAGCGCCCAAAACTGCACACAGTACTCCAGCTGCGGCCTCACCAATGCCCTATATAGCCGCAGCAAGACCTCCCTACTTTTATATTCAATCCCCCTCGCTAGCCTCACAGAGACAGAAAGAGTGACAGATAGAGAGAGAGGGCAGTGATCTAACAGTGTGATAGAGAGACAGAGATTGACAGAGAGAGAAGGGCACAAAGAGGTGGAGAGCGACAGAATCTGAAAGGGTTTCTGACAGATACAGGAAAAGAAAATCAGAGAGTCTGAGAGAGAGAGAGAGAGAGACAGAGAGTAAAGACAGAGCAGATAGAGATTCTCAAAGAGCGAGAGAGACAGGGGTAGAGGGTGGGAAAAATTGCAACGGAGATGGGCAGGGAATGAAAAAGGGAGAAAGGAAGAAAGATGGGAGGATGGAATAAGAGATGGATAGGGAGACTAAGTGGGAAAAGGAGATAGAAAAGTGGGCAAAGTGAAATAGAGGCAGAGATACAGAGACAGAGAATGGGAGTAAATGGAAAGAGTGAGACTGAACGAATACAATGGACACAAAATGATCAAAAGACAGAGCAATTTAGAGAGAGCAGGAGAGAGAGTGAGAGAGGGAGGAAGAAGTAATGGGATAGAGAGAGAGGGAAAGTGAGGTTAAGACAAAGGGGGTGAAGGAGAGTGAGACTGAGAGGCCACAGCTGAGGCAGAGGAAGAGGGTAGAAAGAGGGAGGCAGAGAGACAGAAGGAGACAGAGATAAGCATAGAGAGAGTGACAGAGACACAGAGGGAGAGAGACAGACAGACAGAGAGAGGAGCACAGAAAGAGACAGAGAGGAGCACAGAAAGAGACAGAGAGCCATACATAATTATTTTAACGATAACCATCAGGTGGACTTATTGGAATTTGAGCTCCCTGATTGAGTGAGTTAATCCTGTCCAATCCGGGAGCCCTGTAGATGTATATAATCTGATGTGTCCAGGTTACCAGAACTCAGGGTGTGTACACTCAGTGTGTGGATGTGATGGACTGGTGGTTTTATCTCTAGACTATGAATACAGAAACTCAGCAAATGTTCTGGCCACCCGGGTTCTAATCCCATCACAGGAGACGGTGGAATTTGAATAAATATATCTGGAATTCAGAATCTGCTGGTGACCGTAAAACCATTGTCGATTTCCCAAAATAAAAACCCATCGGGTTCACCAATGTACCAAGGAAGTAAATGTGTTGTCATTATGGTCAGGCCTAATCGTGACTCCAGGGTCACAGCAATCTGCCCTCTGAACAAGGGCAACTAGGGATGGGTAATACATGCTGGGTGGTCAGTGACAGTCAGGTCCCAGGAATGAATACAAATACTTCATACTGGGGAATTTTAAACAAACGGTAAACTGCTTCTCACAGATGGATAAATATCCAAACCCTTGGATCGAGGAGTTAAACTCAAAGCTGGCAGGAGGATTCTTGTTTCCGATTATGAACTTATCCATGTTCATTTACACTAACAGCTCGATGAGGATTCCCAGAAACATTCAACAATTCATAATCAGAGAAAGTTTAACATTTATAAAGTATCAAAAGCTTCCATTAACAATGCAATAAAATTACTGTGAAAATCACCTTGTCACCAAACACTGGTGCCTTTTCGGGTACACTGAGGGAGGAGTTAGCATGGCCAATGCACCTAACCAGCTCGTCTATCAGACTGTGGGAATAATCCGGAACAACCAGAGGAAACCCACACAGATACGGCGAGAAGAGAAACTAAGAAACAAAGAAAAATACAGCACAAGAACAGGCCCTTCAGTCCTCCAAGACTGCCCCGATCGTGTGTTCCCAACTAGACCATCTGTTTGTATCACTCCATTCCCAGTCTGTTCATGTGGCTATCTAGATAAGTCTTAAATGATCCAAGTGTGTCTGCCTCAACCATGTTGCTTTGTAGTTCATTGAAATATATCTCCCACATACCTGTATTGAACGTTACCCCCTTAACTTGAACTAGTGAACCCTTGTGATTTTCAATTCTGACCTGGGAAAAGGCTTCCAACTGTTCACCCTATTTATGCGCTTCATAGTTTTATAAAATTCTATTAGTTCGTCCTTCAACCTCCGTCTTTCCAGGGGGAACAACCCTAGTTTACTCAATCTCACCTCATAGCTAATACCCTCCATACCAGACAACATCCTGGTAAACCTTTTCTGCACTCTCCCCAAATGCAGTGTGGCGACCAGAACTGGACGCAGTCTTCCAAACGTGGTCTGCAACATTATATGCAACTTTTATACTCCATGCCACGACCAATAAAGGCAAGCATGCCAGATGCTTTCTTCACCACTTTTTCCACTTGTGCTGCCACCTTTTTGGATCTGTGGCCTTGCACACCCAGATCCCTCTGTGTGTCTACACTCCTGATGGCTCTGCCATTTATTGTATAGCTCCCCTGCATTAGATCTACCAAAATGTATCACTGTCACATTTATGAGCAGAGGTCCCAGTACAGAGTCTGTGGAACACCACTAGTCACGGAGCTCCAATCGGAAAAATACCCCTGCACTGCTACCCTCTGTCTCCTATGGCCAAGCCAGTTCTGTAGCCATCTAGCTAATTCACCTTTGATCCATTGAGATTGAACCTTTTGCACCAGCCTGCCTCGTGGGACCTTGTGAAATGCTTTACTAAAATCCATGTAGATGACATCCACAGCCCTTCCTTCATCAATCATTTTCTCACCTCCTCAAAAAACTCAACCAAATTTGTGAGGCATGACCTCCCTCGCACAAAAAAACCACACTGTCTATCGCTAATAAGACTATTCCGTTCTAAATGTGTTCAGATCCTATCTCTAAAAATGTTCTCCAACAATTTCCCTATTACAGACATCAAGCTCACTGACCTATAATTACCCAGGTTATCCTCGCTAACCTTCTTAACTAGAGAGACCGCATTTACTATCCTCCAACTCTCTGGGATCTCATCTGTGTCCAATATGGAAAGAAAGATATTTGTTAGAGCCCCAGAAATTCCATGTCTCTCTCAGTAATTGAGAACAGATGCCATTTGGCACTGGGAATCTGTCTCCCTACATGCTTCCTAAAACGCCTAACACTTCCTCCCTTGTAATTGCAATTTGTTCTAACGGGTCTACAAGTCCCTCTGAGACATGACCAATAAACGTGTCTGTCTCCCTTGCGAATACTGATACAAAGTGTTCATTTCGGATCTCACCTACTTCCTTGGCTTTGAAGCATAATTCCCTCCTTTGTTCTCGAGAGGTTCTCTGACAACCCTCTTGTCCCGAATGTTTGTACCAAATGTTTTGGGATTCTCCTTAATCCTATCTGCCATGGGTATTTTGTGACCCCCTTTTGCCCTTCTACATCCCTGTTTCAGTTCTTTTCTACTTTCTCTGTATTCCTCCAGTGCTTCACCTGTTTTTAGCTGCCTGTATGCCTCTTTTTCTCTTTTTTCATTGGACCCACAATTTTTCTGGTTATCCACAGCTCTGGAATGCTACCTTTCCTGTCTTTCCTTTTTACATGCACATGCCTGTCCTGAACTCCTGTCAACTGCTCCTTAAAATCCACATTCCAGATGTGGATTTACCCTCTAACAACCTCTCCCAATCAACAGCCACCAAATCCTGCCCAATCTGGCTGTAGTTTGCCTTCCTCCAAATCAACACCTCACCCACAGGACAACACACATCCTTTTCCATGACTATCCGAACGTTTACAGAATTGTGGTCACTGTTCACCATGTTCCCCCACTGAATCTTTGATGACTGGGCTCATTCCCCAGCATCAGGTCCAGTATAGCCCCCTCTCTAATTGGACTATCAACGTATAGTTCCAAAGGACCTTCCTGGACACATTTTACAAATTCCTCCTTGTTCAGACCCCCCACCATAAGGGATTTCCAGTCGAGATTAGGGAAATTAAAGTTTCCCATTTCAACAAACCCTATTTTTTTCTACACCTGTCCATAATCTCCTTATATCTTTGTTCTTCAACTTCCCATGGGTTGTTGGGAGGCCTGTAATACATCCCCAGCATAGGGTCTGTGTCCTCCCTGTTTCTCTACCCACAGTGTCTCCTTACATGATCCTCTGTCCACCCTCTGTACCGCTGTAATCTGCTCCCTAACCAGTATTGCTACTCCCACCTCTTCTAGCCCATCTTCTGTCTCACCTAAAATGCTTATACCCAAAATATTCAGCTGTCAATCCTGTCCTTCTTTTAACCAAGTCTCTGTCACTGAAACCACATCCAAGTTCCGTGCATGTAACAAGGCTCTAAGGTTATCGATCTTGCCTGTTACACTCCTAGCATTTAAGCAGATGTATTCCAGACCTTCAGACCGAGTGGATTCATCCTCCCTGAGATTGCTCTTCCTCTGAGGTAGCCTTGTCTTGGCCCCAGGCTCATCCCCAGTCCCTATGCTTCCTGACCTATTGTTCTGATTCCCACCCCCGCCACATTAGTTTAAACCCACCTGAACCACACCAGCAAACCTCCCAGCCAGGATATTGGTGTCCCTCCAGTTCAGGTGTAACCCGTCCTTCTTGTACAGGTCCCATCCTCCCTGGAAATGTTTCCAGTGATCCACCAATCTGAAACCCTCCCTCCTGCACCAGTTCTTTAGCCACATGTTCAGCTGCACAATCTCCCTGTTCCGAGCCTCGCCAGCACATGGAATGGGGAGTAATCCAGAGATTGCTAATCTAGAAATCCTGTTATTCGCCTCCTACCTATGTCCCTAAATTTTGGTTGCGGGATCTCCCTGCTCGTTCTGCCTACACCATTTGTTCCACTGTGGACAATGACGTCTGTCTGATTACCCTCCTCATTTAGGATGCTTTCTACCCACTCAGAGACATCCAGGACCCTGGCACCAGGGAGGCAGACTACCATCCTGGAGTCTTGTTCACAACCACAGAACCGTCTGTCTGTGCCTCGAACTATTGAGGCCCCCAGCACTATTGTTCTCCTACTCCCCCCCTTCCCCTTCTGAGCCACAGATCCCAATTCTGTGCGAGAGATCTGGTCACCGTGTCTTACCCATAGAAGACCATCTCCCCCGGCCCCCCCCCCCCCCCCCCCCACAGTATCCAAAATGATACATTATGTTGTAGGGGAACAACATAACTGCTACGAGAGGACACAGATTTAAGGTGCGGGGAGGGAGGTTCAGAGGTGATGTTAGGGGTAAGTTTTTCACTCAGAGGGTGGTGAGTGAATGGAATCGGCTGCCGTCAGTGGTGGTGGAGGCGAACTCGCTGGGGTCTTTTAAAAGACTTCTGGATGAGTATATGGGGTTTAATGAGATTGAGGGTTATAGATCGGTCTGTAGGTTGGTAGGTGTTGATGTGATCGGCGCAACTCGTGGGCCGAAGGGCCTGTTTGTGCTGTAGTGTTCTATGTTCTATGTTCTAACAACCACAGGGGATTCCTTCTCCTCTCCTGACTATCACCCAGCTAGCTTCATTTTTATGTGTTCCCACTTCCCGATAACTGTTATCCATCACCCCGTCTGCCTCACGAATGACCCAAAGGTTCCAGCTGCGATTCCCTCAGGCTGTCTGTGAGGAGCTGGACGTGGGTGCACCTCCCACAGGTAAAGTCAGCAGGGTCACTAATGGTGTCCCTTACCTCCACATCCTGCTGGAGGAGCAGTGAACTGCTCAAAGCGCAATCCTCTCCGTCCAAGCTCACAACAAGATAAGCCAAGCTAGAAAACAAAAGGAAAATCTGACCTTATCTCAACACCAAGTGTTTTTTTAGGTTGGAGGAGGAGGGAGGCTGGGAGACAGTCCGTGTTCAGTGTCTCGGGTTTCCTCACCATTCACATTTGTTGGGTAAAACACAATTTCCCAGGTCTCCCCAAGGCCAATTTCCGGTTTCCTGCTGCTCTCCGAAAAGCTCTGAAAAAACTAGGTTAATAAGAACATCAGAAATAGGAGCAGGAGTAGGCCATCTAGCCCTTCGAGCCTGCCCCGCCATTCAATAAGATCATGGCTGATCTGTCGTGGCTCAGTTCCACTTTCCCGCCCTCTCCCCATAACCCTTAATCCCCTCTCTTATCAAAAACCTATCAACCCGCTTCTTAAAAATATTTAGCGAGGCAGCCTCCACCACTTCAACGGGCAGAGAATTCCAGAGATTCACCACCCTTTGAGTGAAGAAGTTCCTCCTCAACTCCGTTCTAAACCGCCCCCCTTTATCTTGAGGCTGTGCCCCCTAGTCCTACTGTCTATTTTGAGCGGGAAGAGTCTCTCCACCTCTATCCTATCCATCCCATTCATCATCTTATACGTCTCAATGAGATCTCCCCTCATTCTTCTAAACTCTAACGAGTACAAGCCTAGTTTATTCAGCCTCTCCTCATAGCTCAACCCCCTCAACTCCGGTATCAGCCTAGTAAACCTCCTCTGCACTCCCTCCAAGGCCAAAATATCCTTGCGTAAGTGCGGCGACCAAAACTGCACACAGTACTCCAGCTGTGGCCTCACCAATGCCCTATACAGCTGCAGCAAGACCTCCCTACTTTTATATTCAATCCCCCTCGCTATGAAGGCCAGCATCCCATTCGCCTTCCTGACCACCTGCTGCACCTGCAGGCTGGGTTTTTGCGACTCATGCACAAGGACCCCGAGGTCCCTCTGCACCGTCGCCTGCTGCAGTTTTTCGCCATGTAAGTAATAGTCCTTCCTACCATTATTCCTACCAAAGTGGACAACCTCACATTTGCCAACATTAAATTCCATTTGCCATTTCCTGGCCCATTCGCCCAGCCTATCTAGATCCTTCTGCAGACTCTCCACACACTCCGCACAATTTGCCATTCCACCAATCTTGGTGTCATCAGCAAATTTCGACACTCTACACTCGGTTCCCTCCTCCAGATCATCTATATAAATGGTAAAAAGCGGAGGCCACAGCACTGACCCCTGGGGCACTCCACTCTTCACCAACCGCCAATCCGAATAGCACCCATTGACCCCCACTCTCTGCCTCCTATTTGACAACCAATCCCCTATCCACGCTAACACCCTACCCCCAACTCCATACCCTCTAACCTTCTGTAATAACCTCTTGTGAGGCACCTTATCAAACGCCTTTTGAAAATCAAGAAACACCACACCCACCAGCTCTCCTCTATCCACCGCCCTAGACACATCCTGATAGAACTCCAGTAAATTTGTCAGACACGACTTCCCTTTAACGAAACTGTGCTGCGTCTGCTCTATCAAACTATTCTCCTCAAGATGCCTCGCTATTTTCTCCTTGATCATGGATTCTAACATTTTACCTACAACAGACGTTAAACTAACCGGCCTATAATTCCCTGCCTTTTGCCTGCCACCCTTCTTAAACAACGGCGTAACATAAGCCGTTTTCCAATCTTCCGGCACTTCCCCGGAATCCAGCGACGTTTGGAAAATAATCACCAAGGCATCCACTATCACCTCCGCCATTTCTTTCAGAACCCTCGGATGCATTCCATCCGGTCCTGGGGACTTGTCCACAATCAGCCCCTCCAGTCTGTCGAGCACCGCCTCTCTAGTAACAATAATGTCATTAAGACCCTCCACTCCTACCATCTTTCCATCGCTAACACCCGGCAAATTATTCACGTCCTCCTCCGTGAAGACTGAAACAAAAAAGTTATTCAGGACCTCAGCCATATCCCCATCCCCTACCACTAAGTCCCCCTTCTCATCCTCTAAGGGTCCAACATTCACCCTAGCCAGCCTCTTCCTTTTTATATATTTATAAAAACTCTTGCTATCCTTTTTTATATTAAGCGCTAGCCCAGCTTCATAGTTTCTCCTACCCTTCTTTATCAACTTCTTCATCATTCTTTGTTGATATTTAAACCTGTCCCAATCCTCTTCTCGCCCACTACTCTTAGCTACTCTAAACACATCTGCTTTTAATTTAATACTCTACCTCCTTCGTTATCCACGGCTTATTACCTCTCCTCCTACGATCCTTTTTAACCATCAGAATAAATTTCTGCTGAGCACCAAGAAAGATCTCCTTAAAGATCCTCCACTGTTCCTCAGCAGACCTACCTTCCAACGTGCTCCCCCAATCAACATTTGCCAATTCTTCTCTCATCCTACCGTACTCCCCTCTGTTCAAACAAAGGACGCGTGTCCGGGAACCCACTTTCTCCCCCTCCAGATGATTGGTCAGTTTTACTTCCCATGTGCTGCAGTTTTGAACTTGTCTGATCCAATCAAAATGTTCCCTGGTCCAAATGATCATCCCATTCCTGATTGGTTCCCTCTAAGGAGCTTGTCGTTCTGATTGGTTACTGGGAATGGTGCGGGATCAGTTGGGATGAGAGTCTAGGGATTTAAGGTGAGTTGGTCCCACTTGTATTCATCTAGAGAGTCAGGATGGCTTCTCAAGTGTGTGAGAACTACCACAAGGACTGTGAGGATGCTGTGAATAAGCAGATCAGCCTGGAGCTCTATTCCTCCTATGTTTACCTCTCCATGGTGAGGCTTTGTGATGATTGGGGTTTAAATTTAAAATAATGGTCTGGTTGTGCTCTGAGCAGGTGCAATATCTTTACCCATGAATTTGGCTTTTAATGATAGTTGTTGCTGATAAATGTTACTGAGGGACAGGATCTTGTTAGCAGACTGCTCCCTGTCTGGAATAACTTGACCTGATTCTGAAGAGTTTCCATCTGAAACAGGCTCTGTGAAGCTTCTGACAGAGGATTAATATTAATGTCACAAAGCCACTGTGCAGAGTGGACTGGGCCTCCAATCCCCTTGGAGGATTGATCTTTATTGGGGGATAGAGGGTTCATGAGGTGAATCTGGTCACATTATCCAACTTGGATGGAATTAAATTTAATTGGTTCCCCATCCCATTGTGGGGAGAGATAGTGGAGGAATGTCCCACTGTTACGTTAAGTGTGGACTGAATGAAGCAAAATTTCAGCCCCTTAAAACTGAGGCCTGGATGGAGTGGATGTGGGGAAGAGGTTTCCATTACTGGGTGTGACTGGGATCATGGGGTGGAGCCTCTGAGTGAAGAAGTAACTCTGGAACTGAGATGAGGAGGGATTTCTTCAGCCAGAGAATGGTGAATCTGAGCAATTTATTGTCACAAAGCTGTGGAGACTGGATCATTGAATGTATTGAAGGCGGAAGTTCTTCATTGGTAAGGGGATAATGGGTTTGATCAAGTTATTAACCATGATTAGATGCTGGAGCAGATTCAATGGGCTAAACAGCCTAATATTGTGTGTCTTCTGAGTAAGGAAATGACCTGTTGTGCTTGTTCTAAATTCCAAGTGGCCCCTGGACAATCTCTGATCTGACTCTCTCCCTGCAGTCTACTTACTCTGACCGGGATGATGTTGCCCTGAGTCACTTTGAGTTCTTCAAGGAGCACTCACATGAGGAACAGGAACATGCTGAGAAACTGATAGAATTCCAGAATAAACGTAGAGGCAGAGTCATCCTGGAGGATGTCAAGGTTGGATTCTGTCACCTTATTTTTCTATTCAACTTCAAAAATGGTTTATTTTCTCACAGCATTCTTTTTGTTTCTGCTGTCTGCTGTTTTTAAAAAAACTACCTAGTATTGGCTCAGAGGAAATGGGTTTCTGGGGTGTAAACTGATTGTCTCTGGTGTAGGGAATGTGCTTTTAATCGGATTTTGATTCTACCTCCCTCCTTTAGTGGCTGGATGGATGTAACAGTTTCCAAGGTAACATCCCATGGCACTAACAAGATCTATTGTTCCCCTTCCAGAAGCCAGAGCAGGATGAGTGGGGCAATGGTCTGGAGGCGATGCAGAGAGCTCTGCAGATGGAGAAGGATGTGAACCAGAGTCTGCTGGATCTGCACAAACTCTCCTCTGGGAACACAGACCCTCATGTAAGTTGGATGTTGATATTGGGATCTGTCCTTGGGGGTTTCTCATGTGCAGACAGTAGATGGCTTCTGCTGTAAATAGAAACACTAGATCTGGATTACTGAACTGTTCCCAGGGCATCTGGATCTTGAGACCTCTGTTCCCAGAGGCACTTGTTCACTCCCAGTTTAATAGAATTGACTTGTGCTCTCTGGGCATTGAGACAGAATTTTACCCCCCCTTCACCCAGATACAGAACTGTCACCCTCCCCAGTGCCAAAGATTCTCATCCAGGAAAGATCATTGCCAATAACATCACTCATTTCTCTGCTGTCTTTCCTGTTTCCAGCTGTCTGACTTCCTGGAGAATCACTACTTGGATGAACAAGTGAAGATGATCAAGAAGCTTGGAGATCACATCACCAACCTGAAGAGACTGGGAGCCCCTGAGAATGGTGTGGGAGAGTACCTGTTTGACAGGCTCACCCTCAACTGACTGGGATTCTGGAATCCTTGTTTCAACTGTGTCTAGAAATAAAATCAAGTATTTATCATGGAACTGTTATCTCTGCATAATTCAGTAATTAACTTTAATTTATTCCTTGGAATATGTCACTGACAAGCCCAGGATTTGGTACATCCCTAATTGTGCTTGAACTGAGTTTGCTGGACCATTTCAGAGGGAAGTTGTTAACCATCTTGCTGTGGATTTGGAGTTTCAATGTCAGCCAGACCAGGTAAGGATGACAGATTCTTCCCAGAAAGGAACCAGAATTCTTTCTTTTCTTCATGGACACGGGTGTCACTGGCTGGCCAGCACTCGTTACCTGTCCCTAGCTGCCTTTGAAGTTGACTAGTGACTCCCTCAGGTCAGAGGGAGTTGACTCAACCACACTGGCTCTGGAGTCACACATATCCTGGACTGAGGACAGATTTCCTTCCCTGTTGGACATTAGTGAACGATATGGGTGTTTCCCACAATCGCCAATGGTTTCATGGTCACCAGTCGATTCTTTAATTCCAGATGTTTACTGAATTCAAATTCCACCAATTGCTGTCATGGGATTTAAACCTGGGTCCCCAGAACATTAAACATTCTCCCCCCTGCCTGAAAGGGGATGAGGGAAATGTTTGAGTGGTGAGTGTGTGGCCAGAAAGGGGCAGTAGAAGCAGGTACCCATTAAGTGTATCTTGACAGATACATAGACTGTGTAGAGGCAAGAGTCCTTTTGTGTCCATGTGTTAACACATGCTTGGTGTCCAAAGGGCCTGTTCCTGAGCTAGACTGGCCTCTGATAATGATGGTGTAACAGGAAAAGTTCCAGAGATTATTTGGAGAATTGGATACAGCCATGGGACATTGCTGGGATTTGGTTAGGATGGAGAGGAGGAGCTAATGCATGTGGCACACCCACTGGCAGGAAGGGCCTAGTCCAGTCCCTGGGGGATCTGTACAGGGGCTCTCCTGATGCCTATTCCATGAATGAAGTTGGGTGTGACTGGAAATCCCATCAAGAACAGGAAGAGGCTCGCCAAACCTGTATCAACACAAAGACCTTTTTTACCTTTTACACAGTCTGTATCCCACTTCACTGCCTAATTGTGTATCTGTCAAGATGCCTCTTAAACATTGCTCTTGTATCTGCTTCTACCACCCCTGCCCCCCCCCCCGCCCCCCCCCCAGCAACTCATTCCAGCTACTTACCATCCTCTGTGTAGTTTTTAAGAAGGAGATATGAGAGGCAAGTTTTTAACTTCCCCTTGTTACCTTTAACCCAAATCCCCTGGTAATTGACGTTTTGACCCTGGGAAATAGACTGCAAATATCTATTCTATCCAGGTCTCGTTTTATAAACTCCCATCAGGTCACCCCTGCCCCCTGAGCCTCTGATGCTCAAGTGAAAACAAACCAAGTTTGTCCAGTCTCTCCTTGTAGTGAATCCCCCTCCAAACCAGGTAACATCCTGGTGAACTTTTTCTGCGCCCTCTCCAAAGCCTCCATATCCTTCTGGCAGTGAGGTGACCAGAAATGTACACAATATTCCAAATGTGGTCCAACTCAAGTCCTATACAGCTACAACATGCCAATTTTTATACTCTATGCCCTGACTGATTGGAAGCAGTCATACCATACACTGCCTTCACCACCTTATCCAGTTGTCACCACTTTCAGAGAACCAGGGACCTGTACGCCCAGATCCCTCTGTACGATACTGCTTCTCAGGGGTCTGCCTGGGAATGGGATCTGAAGAAGGACATTGTTAAAGTGATTGGGAACAACAGGGTGAGATAGAATTCAATTTGATCACCCATTTTCACCCCAAAAAAAGTTAGTTTGTTAATTGTTGAAGAGTGAGGGAGTGTGCGGGAAGAGGGAGTTGGGCTCCATAGGAATGAGGAGCAGCAGGATTAAGGATTCATCTACAGAAACTATTAAAATCTAGTGGGCGGCAACAAAAAGAAGGCAAATAGAATGTTAGTTTAGATCCCCTGGGAGTGGGAATATAAAGGGGAGGATGTGCTGCTCCAGTTGGAAAGTACAGGATCAATCTCAGTGAGAGTTGGAGGGTTGTCACCGAGGGACACAACAGGGTTCTAGGTGAGGGACAGAAGGTTTTCGGTGAGGGGGAGGGAGTGTTTTTACCCAGAGGGGGGGTGAGGGTCTGGAAGGTGCTGCCTGGGAGGGTGGTGGGGGTGGGATGCCTCTCACATCCTTTGAAAAGTACCTGGAATGAGCACATGGCCCATCATCACATTCAGGGCTATGGGCCAAGGGCTGGGAAGTGGGAGTTCAGGAGTTTCTAATGTGTCAGTGCAGACTCGATGGGCTGAAGGGCCTCCTCTACACTGTATGATTCTGTAATTCCATGATTACAGAGTTCAGTTCTTATCTGTCGCACAGATTGAACAATGTGACCAGGTCTAAAAGGGTCCAATCATGAGGAGAGTTGGAACAGAATCATCTCTCATTCCCTTTCATGAAGAAGAATGAGGGATGAGATAGGCAGAGGGGAACCGGTGGATGTGGTGTTTTTAGGTTTCCAGAAGGTGTTCAATAAACTGCCTCACAAAAGGTTGCTGCAGAAGGTTAGGGTGCACGGAGTTGGGGGTAAAGTGTTAGCGTGGATTGAGGATTGGTTGTCTAACAGGAAGCAGAGAGTTGGAATCAGTGGGTGCTTTTCTGGTTGGCAGTTGGTGACTAGTGGAGTGCCGCAGGGATCGGTGCTGGGGCCTCAACTGTACCATTTATATAGATCTGGAGGAGGGGGCTGAGTGTAGGGTCTGTACTCATTGGAGTTTAGAAGGCTGAGGGACGGATCTTATAGAGACGTACAAGATAATGAAGGGGCTAGATAGGGTAGAGGTAGAGAGATTCTTTCCACTTAGAAAGGAAACCATAACTAGAGGGCACAGCCTCAAAATAAAGTGGGGGGGGGGCTGTTTAGAATGTAGTTGAGGAGGAACTTTTCTCAAAGGGTGGTGAGTCTTTGGAATTCTCTGCCCGAAGTGGTGGAGGCTGCCTCACTGAACATATTTAACTCACGAGTAGATAGGTTTCTGATAGACAGGGGAATTAAGGGTTATGGGGAGAGGGTGGGAATGTGGAACTGATCCACGACAGATCAGCCATGATCTTATTGAATGGCAGGGCAGGCTCGAAGGGCTAGATGGCCTACTCCTGCTCCTATTTCTTATGTTCTCTGTGTGCCTCCCTGTGTCATAATATTCCAAAGGTAGTCTGAGCAGAGCTTTAGAAACCATCAGCAGCACAGCCCTGGGTTCAGCAACACAAATTCTTTTAATTTCTAAATGTGACAAAGGCCTTGAGGTTAACAATAAAACTCAGCGGATAAAGTCATTGATTACATGTCAATGTCGTAGATTGGTCTGTCCCGGTTCACCGAACAACAGGAGATTCAGATCCAGCTTCCAGTCATTTTCTCATCGCTGGGAGTTTAACTGATGATTTCTCTTTTGATTTGATTTATTATTGTCACATGTATTAACATACAGAGTATTGCTTCTTGTGCACGAAACAAACAGAGCATAATGTTGATAGAGAAGGAGAGAGTGTGACATGTCCTGTTCCAGTCACAGCTCGGGGGTAGCAATGCACTCCGGTGAACTCATACAAGATCGGTTCATTCCAAACTCTGACGGCAGCTGGGAAGAAGCTGTTCCTGAATCGGGTGGGACAGGAGCTCAGACGTAGAGCAGGATCCCAGACCAAACTGTGAGACAACCAGAAAGAAGGCTTTCTATGGGGCACTCGTCAAAGTTACTGAGAGTCGGAGCGGGGAATTTCCCCAGTCTGTGTGTGAGGGTCTGGGAGAAATCTGAAATTGGAGAGATGATAATGTTTGAATTGTAATATCGAACGGGGTAAAGTATCCGGGAGCTGAGTGGATAGGAGGAGGAGTGGGGCCTGCGCGCTGTGTTCTCTCAGACTGCACCGCGCGGGAATCAGATTAAAAAACCACAATTTTAAAATAAAAGAAGCGACATTCCCGAATCGAGCAGGAACAGAGATTCTGCCGGGAGCGGATTAGGAATAAAAACCATCAACATTTTTTTAAAAATTAACATGTACCTGCCGGTGCGCATGTGCAGTAGGGGAATTCTCCCAGAGGGCCGTGCGCGGGCCGTCTCCCCGGCAACGGCAAGATGGCGGCGGGCGGTGAGTGCCGGTGGCGCAGCCGCAAAGCGGGACTGGGAGCCGGGCCCCCGGGCGGGGCAGAAAGAGGCCATTCAGCCCATCAGAGTGTTCCCCCCCCGGGCTGACAGGGTGTTGATTAATAACCCCGTTAACACGGTGTCAATAAAATACAAACTCAAATCATTCTAATGTTTTCCCATCAATTTAATAAATTCTAGAGGAAACTCCAACATCATTCTGTCCACTTCTCTGGAATTCTCTGCCCGTTGAAGTGGTGGAGGCTGCCTCGCTAAATATTTTTAAGACGCGGGTTGATGGGTTTTTGATAAGAGAGGGGATTAAGGGTTATGGGGAGAGGGCGGGAATGTGGAACTGAGCCACGACAGATCAGCCACGATCTTATTGAATGGCGGGGCAGGCTCGAAGGGCTAGATGGCCTATTCCTGCTATTGTGAGCAATAGGTAAAGATGCTGTTAACACACATATCCGTACAGCATAGAGAATTAGCTTAAAGTTAGGTAGACTGGATATAGCCAGGCATATTGATAACCCACATTATGGAAACAACTGTGAGTTTAGTCACAAACATAGGACATAAGGTTTGATGCTGCTAACACAGCAATAATTAGGGATAATAAAAAGACTGCCTGTGATGTGGAGATAACATCAGAGGTGTGATGTGCAGTGAAGCATACACCACATCCTGAAGGAATGTAAGAGGCCCACGTTATAAAAAGCAAATGGTCTGCAAGATGTGTTGTTTATACAACTAAGCATAAAAGGGGGAAGGGGTCACTGAGATAGTCGGGACAGCAGTGATTAAGTTGGCAAAGGATTGATTACTGCCAATCTGAACTGGACATGTAACAGTATTGGATAAGATGGATGAGTTTGCTAATGCACTCTTGTGATAACAGGAGACATTGTTAGATGAGGAGTAGAGGGGATGGAAACTTGGGGCACCTCGAGCCAATAGGGGAATGACAACACATAGATGGGACAGGGACCACCAATTCGGGGAGAACACCACATTGCAAAGCCATTACAATGCTTGTAAAAAAGTATAAAATGTGCTGCAAATCGATGTAAGGTCTGCCTATTTTGTTGGACACCCGGTCTTGCAAGAACGTAAAATAAAATCTTGCTCCTTCAGAACTTGACTAAATTGTTTAACTGTGAGCTGTGTTTCTCACACTATTTCTTATGTTCTAAAAATATAATTTACACAAATTATTTATTTTTTCCCCTTTAAATATTTTAACTCCTGGACCTTCAAATAACTAAATAAAAAATCCCCCCTCTGTTATAGAGTCATTGACACTCTCCAAAACCATTCACTTTTCAGAAAAATATAACTCCAACATATTAGTATTTACACATCCCCCTCCCCTCGGATAACACGCCCCTTGGTCGCCACGTCCCCCTCCCCTCGGTCAGTCCCTGGGGAATGGGATATCAAAGCAGGAGAATGTGAAGTGATGCAGTTTGGTGGGAGAATCACGGAGCTGATGATTATTTCAGTGGGGATGAGGCAGGAAAGTGGAATGGAGAGGATCAGAAATACCATCTTGTTGAATGGTGGGTCAGACTTGTTGGGCCGAATGGCCTATTTCTGCTCATCCCTTTTTAATAGGAGTGAAATAACAGTCTGAGTTCCCCTGAAATTGAATTCATTCCAAAAATAAAATCCCCATTAAAGGCCTGATGGAGTTTTAATCCCACCCCAGTGAACACAAATGAAATGTAATATTTCCCCCCCTTCCCCCGGATGTGGGATATTTGGACACGGTAACTCTGTATTCACTCACTCACCATCAAGCTGCATTGTGAAGCTGCCACTCACTGCTCCAGATACAGAGTTACCCTCACTAACATGGGGAGGGGGTTTGAGGCCGTCTCGTACAAGGTATCAGAATTAGGAAGCTCATTCTTCTGCCAAGTGAGAGGCAGAGGCAGAGATTCCCCACACTGGACAAGGGCTGACATTGTATTCAATGCAATGCCCCAACAGCATGGGGGGCTTTCACCCACACTGAGGGGGAAACCACACATTTCTAACACAAAAAATCCCCCATGTTTCTGAATCAGTGTCATTGTCCTGGGCAGGAATTGGATCACCTTTAGGAAGCTGGATTGGGATTTAAAGGAGTCAAAATAATGAAAATCAGCAACAGAATTACACAGACAAAAATGTTTTATTTTCCAGTGCAGCAGAGCTGACATTTCCATTTGAATCCCAGTCAGTTGAGGATGAGCCTGTCAAACAGGTCCTCTCCCTGCCATTCTCAGGGGCTCCCAGTCTCTTCAGGTTGGTGATGTGATCTCCAAGCTTCTTGATCATCTTCACTTGTTCATCCAAGCAGAGAGTCTCCAGGAAGTCACACAGCTGGAAGAGGAGGAGGATAAGTCATTAACATCTCACAGCAACAAGTATTAGTTGGATTTCCTCAATAGATAGTGCAATCCCAAGGGATTGGAGAGTGTATTTATATCCCAGGATTACTGGGGCAGCATTGTCTTCTCTCCATTACCAATCCCCAGTTAGATTCAGAGACAGTAACATGTCACCATTCCCATTTATCCAGTATCCCATATCAGTGAGTTACATATAGAACGTAACAGACCAGTCAAAAAGCAATGACCCACTAGGGATTGGTTTAGGTTAGTGGGTCATTGTTTTTTAACTGGTCGGCGCAACATCGTGGGCCGAAGGGCCTGTTCTGCACTGTAATGTTCTATGTTCTATTAACCGAAACCAATCCCTTTCCATCCATAAACCTATCCACGGATCTCTTAAACCCCCCCAAACTAGGCACATTTACAACTGCAGCAGGCAGGGCATTGCAATCCCTCACCACCCTCTGGGTAAAGAACCTACCCCTGACATCCGTCCTATAACTACCCCCCCCTTAATTTAAAGCTATGCCCCCTCATGCTAGCTTTCTCCATCCGAGGAAAAAGGCTATCACTGTCCACCCTATCTAAACCTCTAATCATCTTATATGTTTCAATAAGATCCCCTCTTAGCTGCCTTCTTTCTAACGAAAACAACCTCAAATCCCTCAGTCTCTCCTCATAGGACCTCCCCTCCATACCAGGCAACATCCTGGTAAACCTCCTCTGCACCCTCTCCAAAGCCTCCACATCCTTCCTGTAATGTGGGGACCAGAACTGTACACAATACTCCAAGTGCGGACGCACCAGAGTTGTGTACAGTTGCAACATGAAGCTGCGGCTCCTAAATTCAATCCCCCTACCAATAAACGCCAAGACACCGCACGCCTTCTTAACAACCTTATCTACTTGATTCCCAACTTTCAGGGATCTATGTACACATACACCTAGATCCCTCTGTTCATCCACACTATTCAAAGTCCTCCCATTAGCCCTATACTCTACAGATCTGTTATTCCTGCCAAAGTGAATTACCTCACACTTTTCCACATTAAACTCCATCCTCCACCTCTCGGCCCAGCTCTGCAACTTGTCCAAGTCCCCCTGTAAACTAAGACACCCTTCCTCACTATCTACCACACCTCCGACTTTGGTGTCATGAGGGTCAGTGTTCCCAGAGGAGAGTTTGTGCAGATCCAGCAGACTCTGGTTCACATCCTTCTCCAGCTGCAGATCTCTCTGCATCGCCTCCAGACCATTGCCCCACTCATCCTGCTCTGGCTTCTAAAAACAACCCCAAAAAGATGTGATGCTTATAGTTTAAGGTTAGAACCAGATATCATCATCTGGAGATTAGACTTCATCAGTAGTGACAAAGACCATCACTGGAAACAGTCAGTGCATTGGCTAAGAGTAGCCACGTAATGGGAAGTGCCATTAATCACTCATTCTTCTTATACTGGAATGATTTCCCTCCACATTTCTCCAGCTCAAAATGATCAAAACCACACTGACTAATCCCCCACCCATCCTCAACTCACTAGAGGTTTTATCACTTCTGATGCTCTGAACCCAGTATTACAAATCCATGTGAACTTTCTGAAGCAAAATACATTGCATCAAAGACAAATCCAATCTTGACATCCTCCAGGATGACTTTGCCTCCACATTTACTCTGGAATTCCATCAGTTTC
Organism: Carcharhinus amblyrhynchos; assembly: GCF_965287045.1. Lineage (NCBI taxonomy): Eukaryota > Metazoa > Chordata > Chondrichthyes > Carcharhiniformes > Carcharhinidae > Carcharhinus > Carcharhinus amblyrhynchos. The sequence continues at coordinate 323,095 of NW_027649828.1, read as the reverse complement.
TCTGTGTTCCCATTCCTCATGTGAGTGCTCCTTGAAGAATGCAGCAAAGTGGCTCAGGGCAACATTATCCCGGTCAGAGTAAGTAGACTGCAGGGAGAGAGTCAGATCAGAGATTATCCAGGGGCCACTTGGAATTCCAAACAGTCACTGCAAGTCATTTACTGACTCAGAAGACACACAACATTTAGGCTGTTTAGCCCATTGAATCTGCTCCAGCATTTAATCATGGTTAATAACTTTATCAAACCCATTATCCCCTTACCAATGGAGAACTTCTGCCTTCAATACATTCAATGATCCAGTCTCCACAGCTTTGTGACAATAAATTGCTCAAATTCACCATTCTCTGGCTAAAGAAGTCCCTCCTCATCTCAGTTCCAGAGTTACTTCTTCACTCAGAGGCTCCACCCCATGATCCCAGTCACACCCAGTAATGGAAACCTCTTCCCCACATCCACTCCATCCAGGCCTCAGTTTTAAGGAGCTGAAATTTTGCTTCATTCAGCCCACACTTAACGTAACAGTGGGACAGTCTTCCCCTATCTCTCCCCACAATGGGATGGGGACCCAATTAAATTTAATTCCATCCAAGTTGGATAATGTGACCAGATTCACCCCATGAACCCTCTATCCCTCAATAAAGATCAATCCTCCAAGGGGATTGGAGGCCCAGCCATTCTGCACAGTGGCTTTGTGACATTAATGTTAATCCTCTGTCAGAAGCTCCACAGAGCCTGTTTCAGATGGAAACTCTTCAGAATCAGGTCAAGTTATTCCAGACAGGGAGCAGTCTGCTAACAAGATCCTGTCCCTCAGTAACATTTATCAGCAACAACTATCATTTAAAGCCAAATTCATGGGTAAAGATATTGCACCTGCTCAGAACACAACCAGACCATTATTTTAAATTTAAACCCCAATCATCACAAAGTCTCACCATGGAGAGGTAAACATAGGAGGAATAGAGCTCCAGGCTGATCTGCTTATTCACAGCATCCTCACAGTCCTTGTGGTAGTTCTCACACACTTGGGAAGCCATCCTCACGATTCCTGCTACCTGGAAAGTTCTAGAAGTGTCCCTTCCTAACACAAGCTCCTGAATTTATATATCCCCCACCCAATCCCGGGAATGACAGCCCCAATGCTGATTGGCTGTCAGATTGCCAATCAGGAATTGGTGATCAATCCAGGCACCAATGAGGGAGAGGGGGTGGAGTCTGTAATACCCAGAGCCAATCAGAGCTCTGGAATGGCGGCAGGTCAGAGGAAGTGGACGAGGCCACTCAGCCCCTCCATCCTGTCCCACCATTGAATTTGATCATGGCTGACCATGAGTTTCACTCTATGGAGCTGCTTTGATTCCACATCCCTTCATAACCTGAGCTAACAAATAACTCGCCAGCTCAGTTTGGAAACGTTTGACTAACTCCCAACATTTCCAGGGTCAGACTTCCCGATTTCCATCTTCAGTGGGAATCAGTGCTTCCAAACAACCTCCCTGAAGAGTTCTGCTCCAGTCTGAAGACTCTGCTCCCCTGTCCTGGACTATCCCACACCAGGAGATAGTTTCTCTCCATCAGACTCTGCCTTGTGCTGTGCCTTGGGCCTCCCCCTGTGTATGTGGATTTTCCAGGTTCTCCCCGTGTCCGCGTGGGTTTCCAAAATCAGAGTTTGGGAATGCTGGCGGATTTGGATTGGATGATTGCAATGTAAGAACAGGAGGAGGCCACTCAGCCCCTCAAGCCAATGATATCCCAGCTGCTCTGAATGTTAATGCTATCTGTTCACCTCGGGTCCACATGTCTTCATCCTCTTACCAAACAAAACCCAACAAGCCCACAGGAACAAGTGAGGCACAAATTCAACTGAACGGCTGAACCCAATGCTCCAAATATTTTCTAGAACCTTCCCCATGATGTCATCATGAACAAAGAACAGACCAGCACAGGAACAGGCCCTTTGGCCCGTCAAGCAAGCATTGATACACGACACTCCCTGACTATTCATGTATCTGTCAAGAACATTGCTATTGTGGAGATTGCAGAACCTTTGGCTTTGATCTTTATGTCGACATTTTATTGGTGGAGGGATTGAATTTCAGAGCCGTGAGGTCATGTTACAACTGTACAAAACTCTGGTGCGGCCGCACTTGGAGTATTGTGTACAGTTCTGGTCACCACATTATAAGAAAGATGTGGAGGCATTGGAAAGGGTGCAGAGGAGGTTTACCAGGATGTTGCCTGGTATGGTGGGAAGGTCTTATGAGGAAAGGCTGAGGGACTTGAGGTTATTTTAGTTAGAGAGAAGAAGGTTAAGAGGTGACCTAATTGAGGCATACAAGATGATCAGAGGGTTAGATAGGATGGACAGTGAGAGCCTTTTTCCCCGGATGGTGATGGCTAACACGAGGGGACATAGCTTTAAATTAAGGGGTGGTAATTATAGGACGGATGTCAGAGGTAGGTTCTTTACTCAGAGGGTAGTAAGGGCGTGGAATGCCCTGCCTGCAGCAGTTGTGGACTCGCCAACTTTAAGGGTGTTCAAATGGTCAGTGGATAGGCATATGGATAACATTGGAATAGTTTAGGTTAGAGGGTCATTAGATTGGTTCCACTGGTCGGCGCAACATCGAGGGCCGAAGGGCCTGTACTGTGCTGGAATGTTCTATGTTCTAATGCTGACCTCAGACACAGCTTCATCTGAGGGTGGAGGGCATGGTCTTGCTGACCTCATGCTCAACACGGGCATATAACACATTAAGCTTATTAGAAATGGGCGTGTGATTTACATGCTTCCATCTTGCAGCCTACTTTGTTTTGCAGACCTTAGCATAGTCGGTGGAGGCCCCTATGGCTAACATGGGGCACTAGTTTGGTTCAGTACTGGCTTTTGGCATCAATTTGGCATCTGTGTAGATGATATCTGGCTGTATTGTATCGATCAGGGTCGTTAAACTTGAATGCCTCAGACCTGGACTTCAGCAAGCCGTGGGTATCCCTGTCCATCCATGGTTTGGGGTTGTGAAACACATGCGATATGTTCTTGGGCACACAGTCTCCTACACATTTCCTAATGAAGTTAGTTACTGTAGTGACACACTCCTTCAGGCTGCTCACAGCGTTGTTAAATTCTGAGCAGTCCACGGATATCTGAGCAGCTCCGTAGGAGATTTTTCGATTCCTCGGACCAACATTACATGACTTTATTTGATGGATCATCCCCCCTGAAGCCTTTGCTGTAAGCGTGTAGCAGGAGCACAGTCTTGTGATCTGATTTGTCGAACTACCTCTTACCCTAGTTGTATCTTTCCTGATGCTCACACTCAAAGAAGGAAGGGCAGATAAACGGACAGCACAGGAACAGGCCCTTCGACTCTCTCCAAACCTGTCTCGATAATGATGCCCTATTTAAAAAGAAACCTCTGCACTCCCTCAGTCTGTACCCCTCTCACTTCCAATAATGTCTCAATCCAGATGTCTCTTCAATGTTGCTAATGTGCCATCAGGTGGTGGAATCAGGCACATTGGCCCTGGCAGCCCGGAGGGGGTTGGACTATGAAGAGAGACTCAATTGGAGTTTAGAAGGATGAGGGGGGATCTTATAGAGACGTATAAGATAATGAAAGGGATGGATAGGGTAGAGGTAGAGAGATTCTTCCCACTCAGAAAGGACAGCAGGACTAGAGGGCACAGCCTCAAGATAAGGGGAGGGCAGTTTAGAACGGAGTTGAGGAGGAACTTCTTCACTCAAAGGGTGGTGAATCTCTGGAATTCTCTGCCCGTTGAAGTGGTGGAGGCTGCCTCGTTGAAAATATTTAAGTCACGTGTAGATAGATTTCCAATAGACAGGGGAATTAAGGGTTATGGGGAGAAAGTGGGAAAGTGGAACTGATCCACTTCAGATCAGCCATGATCTTTTCTAGGTGCCTCGCTATTTCTTCTTTGATGACGGATGATAACATTTTGATGGGTATCGATAGAGTGAATGCAAGCAGGCTTTTTCCACTGAGGCTAGGGGAGAAAAAAAACCAGAGGGCATGGGTTAAGGGTGAAAGGAGAAAAGTTTAAAGGGAATATTAGGGGGGATTCTTCACGCAGAGAGTGGTGGGAGTGTGGAATGAGCTGCCGGATAAAGTGGTAAATGTGGGGTCACTTTTAACATTTAAGAAAAACTTGGACGGGTTGATGGATGAGAGGGTGTGGAGGGATAGGGTCCAGGTGCAGGTCAGTGGGACGAGGCAAAAAATTGTTCAGCACAGACAATAAGGGCCAAAAGGACCTGTTTCTGAGCTGTAATTTTCTATGGTTCTCTGGGATCACAAAATGTCCACAGTTAATGATCACGAGAGACACAGTAACAATTGAAACTCAAATACTGAATGTCACAGTCCAGTGACAGATATCACTGAAACTATCTGAGATCTAGAGATGGGACTGATGGAGTTTGTGTGGACAGTATCTTCCCTGTTATTATTCGTTGATAAATGTGATCAGCAGAATCCAGTGTTTGGAAAGAAGTAAGTCAAGCCTAAAAATAAACAGTTTGCATCACTGAACTCAATGTCATAATCTGTTTGTTCATGCATTTAAAAAAAAACTTCAAACCTGTCACAAGGTCCCAGAGGTGAATTTACAGTGTATAAATGAAAGGCTTTGGGAATATATAAGCTCAGAGTTTAAGATCGAGGGACTGCCAAAAGCTGGAAGAGGACATCACCTCGTACTGAAGATGTATTATCCAGTTGAGATAGCTGAGAAAATATTCTACCCAATCATTGCCATTGTTGGTGTTCCTGGTAAGTGACTCTAACCATTCAGGATGTGTAAATCTGATTTTAAACTCTGAATGAAAATGCTCCATGCTGATCTCATTGTCACTGTTATACAGACTCCAGGTGAATGGTGTAAGTTACTGAAATCAGATGGCTTGAAATATCTCTGTGGTTTTAATCCTTTTCATCAACTGACAGTGAGCCTCGGTGTGTTACGCACGGGTTCACGACTCAATGAAATTAATGTATTGAATAATATTGAATTGGGCAGCACGGTAGCACAGTGGGTTAGCACTGCTGCTTCACAGCTCCAGGGTCCTGGGTTTGATTCCCGGCTCGGGTCACTGTCTGTGTGGAGTTTGCACATTCTCCTCGTGTCTGCGTGGGTTTCCTCTGGGTGCTCCGGTTTCCTCCCACAGTCCAAAGATGTGCGGGTTAGGTTGATTGGCCGTGCTAAGAAATTGCCCTTAGTGTCCAGGGATGTGTAGGTTAGAGGGATTAGTGGGTGTAATATGTAGGGATATGGGGGCAGGGCCTGGGTGGGATTGTGTTCGATACGGACTCGATGGGCTGAAGGGCCTCTTTCTGCACTGTAGGATTCTATAGGCTATGGAATAGTGAACTACTCAATCTTATCTATTGTAAGATTACTATCAGTGAAGGTGATCGCTCTGAAGTAATGTTTGGTGGGAGTAATAATGTTATCAAAATTTGAGTGTGGATGACTAACCAGAATGGATTACCTGACACCCAGTGAATAAGTATTGTAGGGTATATTTGTCAGTGTAAAGATCATCATCGATTATAGAATCCTACAGTGCAGAAAGAGGCCCTTCGGCCCATCGAGTCTGCACCGAACACAATCCCACCCAGTCCCTATCCCCATATCCCTACATATTATACCCACTAATCCTTCCAACCTACACATCCCTGGACACTAAGGGGCAATTTTCTAGCATGGGCAATCAACCTAACCCACACATCTTTGAACTGTGGGAGGAAACCGGAGCACCCGGAGGAAACCCACGCAGACACGAGGAGAATGTGCAAACTCCACACAGACAGTGACCCAAGCCGGGAATCGAACTCAGGACCCTGGAACTGTGAAGGAACAGTGCTAACCCACTGTGCTACCGTGCCGCCCGGTAAAATCAGTAAAGTTGTAGTGATTGTGGTTCTTTCACCTGAGTGGGATATCTGATCGAAGTCTCCATTAATATCTGGCACTATCTGTCCATGTAGAATTGTATTGTGTTTATGAAAAGAATTGGCATGAAATAAGTTGGTTCAATGTAAAATATATACTATAAAATATACCTTATATACTATAAAATATATACTATATAAATTTGGTGAGTGAGATGTCCATACTGTGGAGCTGTCTTTGGAATATGTTGAAAACAGGAGGAGTTTGTCTTTATTTTAATGATGTTTGTGGTCAGTGTGGGATGTGAAATTTTTCCACACCTCGGCTCTGTGTTGTAAAGAAATAGTTTTCAGCTTTTCTTCCTCTCTGCTCACTCTCATTCTGAGTTTGGATGGGTTGGTGAATTTTGCAAATATAATTTTGTTTCCTGATTCCATGTTGTTGATGTAAGTGGTGAGGGACAGTGATCCCAGTGCTGATCCTTATGGAAAACCACTTCCCACCTTTCAGTAATCAGAGAAATTCCATTGAACTCTCACTCCCCGTGTGGTGTCTTTGTCACCAGCTTCTAATCATTCCACTGCTGGTTCTCTGACTCCACGTGTCCTGAGATTACTGAAGTCTATTATCGTTAACTTACTGAAGGCATCTACAAACACCATGTGTCGGACATTGACCAGATCATTCCTGATAATTGCTAAAATCATTCCATGAAATTTGTTGAGAATGATTGTAATTTTGGAATATCTGCTGAAAGCTCTTTATCACAACCTGTGTTACTTGATTTTTTTTTACTCTTTTGAAGTTAGTTATTTTTTTCTGTTGAGGTTGTGACTGGACAACCGCTCTTTGGATTTTTAAAATTTAATTTCTGTTTAAACGCATCAAAAAACATAAACCTTCCATTTCTTTCCATTCCAGTGAGTAACTTCTGATGACCAGCTGCTTCAGAAGGCAGATATGACAATTTTCTTTATTAGTTGATGTATAGAAGATTGAGCAGGGAGGTGATGATGGAGATGTGTGAAACATTCATTTGTCTTCAGCTGGAGTACTGTGAGGGGTTGTGTTGGCCTCACTAGAGGAGGATGTGATTGTTCTGGAAGGAACACAAAGGAGACTCACCAGGATGTTGCCTGGGCTGCAGTGTTTCTGCAGTGAAGACAGACTGGTTAAGCTGGGGCTGTTTTCATTCGAACAATGAACGCGGAGAATGGACGCCATTGAGGTGTTCAACATTATGAGGGAGATGGATAGGATAGTTCAGAAGAAACTTCTTCCCCTGAGCAGAGGGGTCAGGTCCAGGCTGAATGGTCTGTTTCCTGTGCTGTTCTTTGTTCAAGGATGTAGATTAAGGGCAGCAGCCATAGGGTTAGAAAGTCTCTGAGCAAAATAAAATGTTCCTGTGTCATTTCAGAAATCCTGCTGGTCATCCTGCACAGCAAGATCCCACAATCACGCTGCAATGTGGGAGCAGCCAGATTTGAAACACAATTGTAGGTGTGGATTGGTGAAAAGCTAAAACACACCGTCATAGATTCACCCTCAGGGACAGAAAGGCTGTTTAACAATCCAACCTTTTGGGAGGAGCAAGGAATTAATTAAGGAAAGAAATCTAGAGGATGAAAGTAATCTACACTGGAACATAACAACTGACTTCAAAAAATCTCTATGGGTATGTAAAGAGAAACAGATTGGCAAACCAGGACCTTTTCAGTCAGAAACAGGAGATCCCATAACGGGAAACAAAGTAATAGCTGAGGAATTAAATTGTACATTGCTTCAATCTTCAGAAAGGAAGAAATGAATAACGTATCAAAAGTTCAGAGAGAAACACGTTTTAGAGAGAAGCTGAAAGAGATTTGAATTTGTAGAGAAGTGGGGAAAATGATGGGATTGAAGGTGGATAAATCTCCAAGTCCTGATAATCTTCATCCCAGAGTACGTCAGGAAGTCTTCCTGGGAATAGCAGATCCAGTGGTGGTTATTTTCCAATTTTATTGGACTTTGTGCTGGTTCCTACAGATTGGAGGGTAGCTAAAGCAAGCCTGGTATTCAGACATGGAGGTAGAGATAAAACAGTGAACTATAGACCAGTCAGTCTAACGTTGGTGCTGAGGAAGGTGCAAGCGTCAAATTCAAAGATTTCATAACTCGGCATTTGGAAGGCAGTGTCATAATCAGACACAATCAGCATGGATTTCCAAAAGGGAAACCATGATGGGAATATCTTGGAATTGTTTGAGGATGGAACTAATAGAGATGACTGAGGGGAAGAAGTGGATGTGGTTTATTTAGTAACACAAGGGGGAACTGAATGGTTAATTTGCAGATGGTAGAAAGCTGGGTGGGAAGGTGAGCTGTCAGGAGGATACAGAGAATATTCAGCATGATTTGGATAGGTTGAGTGTGTGAGCATATGTATGGCAGATACAGTTTAATGTGGATCACTGTGAGGATATTGACTCTGACAGGAATATTAGGAAGACAAGCTATTAATTGAATTGGTGTAAATTGAGGGAGGGGATACTCATCAAAACTTTGGTCTCCTCGTGCAACATTCACCGCAAGGAACCAGCCAGTGTGGCAGGCAGTAATGGAGCCAAAAGCATTCCTAGCGAGATGATTGTTATTTAGGGATAGGGATGATTTGCTGCAATTTATAGAACATTGGTGAGGTCACACCTGGAGATTTTTGTACAGTTTTGGTTCCCTATCTGAGGAAGAATGTCCCTGCTACAGCGGAAGTATAGCGACGGTTTCCCAGGCTGATTCCTGGGATGGCAGGTCTGTCATATGAGGAGAGATTAGATTGGTTAGGATTATATTCAATGGAAACTTGTAGAGTGAGGGGGATCTCACAGAAACGTATTAAATTCGAACAGAATGAGGCAGGGTCAATTCAGAAGAAAAAATGTTACCTCTGGCGGTGGAGTTGAGAATTAGGGGGTCACAGTTTTAGGATTAGGGACAAACCTTTTCGAACTGAGATGAGGAGAAATTTCTTCAGTCAGAGGGTGGTGGATGTGTGGAATTCACTCCCACCGAATGTTGTTGAGGCAAATTCATTCAGAATAGTGAGAGGGAATCTCATTAAAAATTATACAATTCAAACAGGATTTGATAGGGTCGATTCCGAAAGAGTGTTAGCCATGGTGGGGGAATCCATAACTAACTGTTATAGTTCGATGATAAGGGAAAATCTTTCTCAAGCTGAGGGGAGGAGAAATTTCTTCAGTTAGAGGGTGTTGAATGTGTGCAGTTCACAGGCAATCTGTGATTTCAAAAAAATCAATTAGATATAGCTCGAGGGGCGAAAGGGATCAAAGGATTTGGGTTAAGAGTGAATCAAGTTATTACATTTGATGATCGGCGACAATAAAAATGAATGGTGGTTCAGGGCCAGACTCGTGCTTCTAGTTTATATGTTTCAGTGACTGGGGGGGGGGGGGGGGGGAGGCTGGAATAAAACAGTGGAGAATGTCCTAAACACGTCCCCTTCCCTCTCCCCCAACCCCACCCCCCACAGTTTATCTTCTCACCTCACCCTTCCTCTCGGGCCTCTCTCTCTCTCTCTCTTTCTCTCTCTCCCTCTCTCCCTCTTTTACACCCTCTCCTTCTCTCTCCCTCACTGAGAACACACCCTGATCAGAACATTGGGTGAGAGAGTTGGGAAACTGACAATTGTATCCTGAGTGAAATGAATTGTTGTGGCTGCTGCAGTTTTATTTAACAATTGATCTCATAAACTTAAACACAGTAACTGTATGGAATGAAGTGAATGGAAAAACGTATCCTGAGACCCTTGGGATTAGGCGTTGACATGAGGACTGGTCACAGAGGATTCAATAAACCTTGGGGACAAAGAACAGAATTCTCCCCACCCCAGGGAAACAGAACCAGGAGTATAATATCAAGGGTAGGAGTCTTAGGAGTGGAGAGGATCAGAAGGATCTTGGGGTCCGGGTCCACAGGACTCTTAAATCGGCCTCGCAGGTGGAGGAGGTGGTCAAGAAGGTGTATGGTGTACTGGCCTTCATTAATCGAGGGATTGAGTTTAGGAGTCGGGAGGTAATGCTGCAACTTTATAAGACCCTTGTCAGGCCTCACTTGGAGTACTGTGCGCAGTTCTGGTCACCTCACTATAGGAAGGACGTAGAAGCTATTGAAAGGGTACAGAGGAGATTTACAAGGATGTTGCCTGGACTGGGAGGCATGCCTTATGAAGATAGGTTGAGGGAGCTGGGTCTCTTTTCCCTGGAGAGACGAAGGTTGAGAGGCGACCTGATAGAGGTTTATAAAATGTTGAGAGGAATAGATAGGGTGGATTCTCGGAGGCTATTTCCCAGGGCTGAAATGGTCGCTACGAGAGGACACAGATTTAAGGTGCTGGGGAGCAGGTACAGAGGAGATGTTAGGGGTAAGTTTTTCACTCAGAGGGTGGTGAGTGAATGCAATCGGCTGCCGTCAGTGGTGGTGGAGGCAAACTCGCTGGGGTCTTTTAAAAGACTTCTGGGTGAGTATATGGGATTTAATGGGATTGGGAGTTATAGATAGGCCTGGTAGGTATTGATATGATCGGTGCAGTGTGTGGGCCGAAGGGCCTGTGTGTGCTGTAGTGTTCTATGTTCTACGTAACTGTCCTTTCCAGCCCTAAAAACACTATTCCACACACAGATGGAAGGGGCAAGAGGGAAAAGAGGGATTGGAATGCCCTGCCTGCTGCAGTTGTAAATGCGCCTAGTTTGGGGGCGTTTAAGAGATCTGTGGATAGGTTTATGGACGAAAAGGGATTGGTTTAGGTTAGTGGGTCATTGTTTTTTAACTGGTCGGCGCAACATCGTGGGCCGAAGGGCCTGTTCTGCGCTGTAATGTTCTATGTTCTATATGTTCTAACTGTTCCCCACCATCTTTCCCATCTGCACACCCCTCACGCACCCCACAACATTAAAACAAAACGCCAGTGGATTTTATTTTCCATTAATTACAGGACGCAATATTGAAGCAAATGGATGGAGAGAGAGAGGAAAAGTTGTGGTGACAGAGGCGGAAATATTGAACCCCCTTCCCTACCCACTCCCCTCATAAAATAATAAATCCTCCAACTCACAGCACTCTGTCTAAAAACACAAACAGGACATAGTAACTGAGAACCAGCCTTTATCAAGGCCAGGGGTTTCATTTTTATCCCCTCCTCCCTCCAATGGGCTTTATTGTCACTGAGCTCATTTGCCTTTCTAGTTGTGTAGTTACCATTTGCAGTTGCCTGTATGCTGCAGGTCACTGATGCACAGCAGGATCCCATGGGCAGTAATGTTTCCACACCACTCAAACTAGTAGGCAAGTGGTTCAAACCTGAACTGGGGAGAAGCTGTTCATTTCCTCAGGCTGCGTTTCAAAGCAGACTGTCTCAGGATTGGAGTGTTTGAACATCACACCTTCTGGAACGATGTGAGAGGGACATCAGCAGTGACGGCAGACAGGAAAACCAATTCCTATCTCATTTCCCCCTGCTGAGGTCAAATAATAACTGTGAGATTGTTAGTGAGCCAAAGTACAGTCGCTTTTATTTCAAAACTCTGGCTTTTATTCCCGAGATTTGGGAGGAGCTGGTTCTCTCAGAACACCAATACAAGTGGACATTTCTACATTTTGAGTCTTAGTATCAAGCACAATACAAATGTCCAATTCCAGCCAGAACTCTGGGTCTTCCTTCCTTGGTGGTGATTCATCCCCAGATTTAATCAGGAATTACCGTCCAACTGGCAGCTGCAGCCATGACCCAGGCTTCAATCCGGTTACGGTACAAAACCCTTCTCCAGCAGTACCACAATCTCTGTCTCCGAAGTTACTCGTGGAGTTGCAGCTTTACCAGCAGAATCTTCCTGTTAAAAACTGGTGTCGCGATCTGTCATCAGCAGCTGTCAAAAGCTGGTATTGTAAACTACCATTTGTGTAATGATCTAACTAACTAAATAGGTAATTAACACAAAAACGTAAGATTTGCAAAGTCTAACAGTCTGAACTGATCCCATAAAACAGTTCAGAGGAAAAATGCAATCTCTCTCCGAAATATTTAAATGATCAGAAATTGCAGATTTCCTCCATCAAAGTGAGAGATAGAACATCGAACACTACAGCACAAACAGGCCCTTCGGCCCACAAGTTGTGCCGATCATATCCATACCTACTAGGCCTATCTATAACCCTCAATCCCATTAAATCCCATATACTCATCCAGAAGTCTTTTAAAAGACCCCAGCGAGTTCGCCTCCACCACCACCAACGGCAGCCGATTCCACTCACTCACCACCCTCTGAGTGAAAAACTTACCCTTAACATCTCCTCTGTACCTGCTCCCCAGCACCTTAAACCTGTGTCCTCTCGTAGCGACCATTTCAGCCCTGGGAAATAGCCTCCGAGAATCCACCCTATCTATTCCTCTCAACATTTTATAAACCTCTATCAGGTCACCCCTCAACCTTCGTCTCTCCAGGGAGAAGAGCCCCAGCTCCCTCAACCTATCTTCATAAGGCATGCCTCCCAATCCAGGCAACATCCTTGTAAATCTCCTCTGCACCCTCTCAATAGCTTCCACATCCTTCCTGTAGTGAGGCGACCAGAACTGCGCACAGTACTCCAAGTGGGGTCTGACAAGGGTCTTATAAAGTTGCAGCATTACCTCCCGACTCCTAAACTCAACCCCTCGATTAATGAAGGCCAATACACCATACACCTTCTTGACCACATCCTCCACCTGCGAGGCCAATTTAAGAGTCCTATGGACCCAGACCCCAAGATCCTTCTGATCCTTTACCCAACTAAGACTCCTACCCTTGATATTGTGCTCCTTCATCCCATTGGACCTGCCAAAATGGACCACTACACATTTTTCGCATTGAAGTCCATCTGCCACTTCTCCGCCCAGTCTTGCATCCTATCTCTGTCACGCTGCAACTTCTGACATCCCTCCAGACTATCCACAACACCACCAACCTTCGTATCGTCGGCAAACTTACCAACCCATCCCTCCACTTCCTCAACCAGGTCATTTATGAAAATGACAAACAGAAGGGTCCTAGAACAGATCCCTGGGGCACTCCACTGGTGACCGACCTCCATGCAGAAAAAGACCCATCCATGTGTAAATCAGACCTGTGTGTCCCCCAGTCCCTACTTTACCAGTGGTGTTACATTGGCTACTTTCCAATCTGAAATGTTAATCTCACACACAACTCCTCCAACAACATCTCAGGAACACCTGCCCATTGGATTGATATTGAAATCCACTTCTTACTATCTGTTCACACACGGAGGATGCTTAATCACTCATTTCTCGGTTCTTGTCCTTTTTTCTCTGGCAGTGAATTTACTGGGAATTGTGATCCTGAGTCGGGGAAAGTGTGGCCTCTCCACCTGCACCACTCGCTACCTGGTAGCAATGGCAACAGCAGATCTACTGTTCATCATCATTGAACCAATTCTCACCATAATAAATGATTATTATTTCCCCACGAATTTCCTGTCCCTCACCTCTGTGTGTCGTGTTATAGGTGTCCTGCTGTCTGTAGCCACTGACTGTTCTGTCTGGTTCACTGTCACTTTCTCCTTTGATCGATTTGTGGCCATTGGCTGTCAGAAACTGAAAACTAAATATTGCACTGGGAAAACTGCGGCTGTGGTTCTGGCAACAACTGGCATTCTGCTCTCTGTGAAAAACATCCCCTTCTACTTTACACATGAAACTGGAAGGATAATCAACAATGTCCAGTGGTTCTGTCAGACAAAGGAAAACTATTGGACTGATCCTGGGTGGGTTGGATATTCCTGGTTTGATCGGATTTTAACCCCATTGCTCCCATTCGGTTTAATCCTGTTGATCAACACTCTGACAGTCAGACACATTTTAGTGGCCAGTCGAGTCCGGAAGGAACTGAGGGCTCAGACTCAGGGAGAGAATCGCAGAGATCCCGAGATGGAGAGCAGAAGGAAGTCAATGATTTTACTCTTCAGCATATCTGGAGCTTTCATTCTCCTCTGGGCGGTGTATATTATATTTTTTATCTATTTGAAAGTGAAAGGATTAATTTCTATCACTCTTCCAGAATATACATTTCAGCAAGTCGGATCAATGTTGTGTAATTTAAATTGCTGCACAAACACATTTATTTACATGGTGACTCAATCCAAATTCAGGGAGCAGGTCAGAATCACACTGAAATACCCGGTTGTATCAATTATTCAATTAATGAAGAAACAAAAGTGATGGACAGCCAATCAGAAACTGGGATCACTCATTGACGGCCTCAGCCAATCAGTGACTGGATTGCTAACTGACCACCTCAGCCAATCAGAGGCCAGACTAACGATTGCATGAACCAGAGTTGTCACTCGCTTCCTGACAGCCAAGTCCACCAATGACAGGTCTCTACTGCGGACAAGCCAATCAGAGGCTGAACTTTCTGACTGACAGTCATGTCAGCCAATCAGAACACCAGCAGTTAACGGCCCACCCAAGAAGAAATCCAGGAGCTCCATTTGCTGATTGACAGACACTTCAACCAATCAGGAAGTTGATGTGTGTTTGTTTGTATCAGTGTGTGAGTATATGGGTGTGTGTGTCTGTCAGTGTGTGTGTGTGTGAGTGTGAGTGAGTGAGTGACTGTCTGTATGTGTGTCTGACAGAGTGTACGTGTGTGTGCCTGTCAGTGCCTACGTGTATGTCTGTCTGTCAGTCTGTTTGTGTGTCTGTCAGAGTCTGTGTATGAGTGTCAGTGTCGATGTGCGTGTGTCTCTCAGTGTACATGTCTGTGTGTGTTTGTCAGAGTCTGTATGTGTGTCTGCTAGTGATTGTGTGTGTGTGTGTGTCTCAGAGTCAGCGTGTGTGTGTGTGTGTGTCAGAGTCTGTATGTGTGCCTGTCTGTCTGTGTGTGTGTGTCTGACAGAGACTGAGTGTGTCTGTGTGTGCATCTGCAAGAGTCTGTATGTATTTCTGTGTGTGTGTGTGTCTTGAAGTTCTCTGTAGAGCAAGTCTACCATCAGTCCACACACTGATGATGAGAGCACAGACCTGGTGGGCAGGTCATGTCATCCGTATGTCAGACCAGCACATACGCAAGCAGCTCCTTTTTGGGGAACTCTCTGCTGGAAGACGCTCACATGGAGGGCAGAAGAAATGTTTCGAAGACACACTCAAAGCCTCCCTGAAGTCGCTTGACATTGACACAACCACATCACAAGCTCACAAAGCAAGGTGTATTGCTGAAGCACAACTTAAGCGCGAGCTGCGCAAGTCCAGAGCCATCAGTGCAACAACTACAGTGTCTACACAAGTCTGTCCAATATGTGCCAAGACATTCTGTGCCTGAATTGGCCCTGATCAGTCATCTTCGGACACACCGCAACCAGCCTCAAAATAACTAATGGTGTCGAGGTCCTCATCGATGACGATGGACAAACAGTAGTGTGTCTAAGTGTCTATATGTGTCTGTCAGAGTTTGTGTGTGTGTGTGTGTGTGTGTCTGTCTGTCTGTCAGAGTCTGTGTGTGTGTGTGTGTGTGTCATAGTCTGTGCGTGTGTCTGTCAGAGTATGTATGTGTATCTGTCAGTGTCTATGTGTGTGTGTGTCTGTCAGAGTCTGTGTATATGTGTCTATCGTGTCTGTGTGTGTGCATGCCTGTGTCGCTGTATGTTTGTCAATATCTATGTGTGTGTGTGTGTGTGTCAGATTCTGTGTAAGTGTTTGTCAGTGCCATGTGTGTGTCTCTCTGTCAGTATCTATGTGTGTGTGTCTGTCAGAGCCTGTGTGCGTGTCTGTTAGTGTCTACGTCTGTGTAAGTGTCTGTCAGAGTCTATGTGTGTCTGTCTGTGTCTTCCAGAGTTTGTGTGTGTCTGTCAGAGTCTGTGTGAACATAGAACATAGAACACTACAGCACAAACAGGCCCTTCGGCCCACAAGTTGCGCCGATCACATCATCACCTACCAACCTACAGACCTATCTATAACCCTCAATCTCATTAAACCCCATATACTCATCCAGAAGTCTTTTAAAAGACCCCAGCGAGTTCGCCTCCACCACCACTGACGGCAGCCGATTCCATTCACTCACCACCCTCTGAGTGAAAAACTTACCCCTAACATCACTTCTGTACTTTCCTCCCTGCACCTTAAATCTGTGTCCTCTCGTAGCGACCATTTCAACCCGGGGAAATAGCCTCTGAGAGTCCACCCTATCTATTCCTCTCAACATTTTGTAAACTTCTATCAGGTCGCCTCTCAACCTTCGTCTCTCCAGGGAAAAGAGTCCCAGCTCCCTCAACCTAACTTCATAAGGCATGCCTCCCAGTCCAGGCAACATCCTTGTAAATCTCCTCTGTACCCTCTCAATAGCTTCTACATCTTTCCTATAGTGAGGCGACCAGAACTGCGCACAGTACTCTAAATGAGGCCTGACAAGGGTCTTATAAAGTTGCAGCATTACCTCCCGACTCCTAAACTCAATCCCTCGATTAATGAAGGCCAGTACACCATACGCCTTCTTGACCACATCCTCCACCTGCGAGGCCGATTTAAGAGTCCTGTGGACCCAGACCCCAAGATCCTTCTACTCTTCAACACAGCTAAGACTCCTGCCCTTGATAGTGTACTCGTTCATCCCATTGGTTCTGCCAAAATGGACGACTACACATTTATCCGCGTTGAAGTCCATCTGCCACTTCTCCGCCCAGTCCTGCATCCTATCTATGTCCTGCTGCAACTTTTTCCATCCTTCCAGACCATCCACAACACCACTGACCTTCGTGTCATCAGCGAACTTACTTACCCATCCCTCCACTTCCTCATCCAGGTCATTTATGAAAATGACAAACAGCAAGGGTCCCAGAACAGATCCCTGGGGCACTCCACTGGTGACTGACCTCCATTCAGAAAAAGCCCCATCCACAACCACTCTCTGCCTTCTGCAGGCAAGCCAGTTCTTGATCCACAAGGCCAAAGGCCCTTGGATCCCATGCCCTCTCACCTTCTCAAGGAGTCTTGCATGGGGGACCTTATCAAACGCCTTGCTGAAGTCCATGTACACCACGTCCACGGCACTTCCTTCGTCAATGTGTTCAGTCACATTATCGAAGAACTCAACTAGGCTTGTAAGGTACGACCTGCCCTTGACAAATCCATGCTGACTATTCCTGATCATGTCAAACCTCTCCAAATGCTCGTAAATCTTGTCCCTCAGAAGCCTTTCCATCAGCTTACCAACCACTGAGGTCAGACTCACCGGTCGGTAATTTCCCGGGCTATCTCTGTTCCCTTTCTTGAAAATAGGGACTACATCCGCAATCCTCCAATCCTCCGGAACCTCTCCCGTCTCCATTGACGACGCAAAGATCATCGCCAGGGGCTCTGCAATCACTTCCCTCGCCTCCCACAGTATCCTGGGGTACATCCCATCTGGTCCCGGCGACTTATCTACCTTGATAGAATTCAAAAGTTCCAACACATCCTCCTCCTTAATATTCACGTACTCAATCTTTTCCATCTGCTGCAAATCCATAACAAAATCTCCCAGATCAGCTTCCACTGTGAATACTGAGGCAAAGTACTCATTAAGCACCTCTGCCATTTCTTCTGGTTCCACACAGACCTTTCCCCCTTCACCTTTTATAGGTCCTATCCCTTCTCTTCTTATCCTTTTACCTTTCACATATTTATAGAAGGCCTTGGGATTCTCCTTAATCTTACCCGCCAAGGTCTTCTCATGACCCCTTCTGGCTCTCCTAATTTCCCTTTTAAGTTCCCTCCTACAGTCCTTATACTCCTCAAAATCCTTAACCTCTCCTAGTTCCCTGAACCTCTTGTACACCTTCCTTTTCCTCCTGACTAGGTTCAACACATCCTTTGTGCACCACGGTTCCCGCGACCTACCAAAACCCCCTTGTCTCATCGGAACGTTGTCATGCAGAGCTCCAGACAAACATTCCTTGAATATCCGCCACCTTCCTTCGGTACTTTTCCCCAAGAATGCCTCCTTCCAGTGTGTATGTCAGTGTCTATGTGTATGTGTATGTCTGAGTCTGACTGTGTCTGTCAGTCTTTGTGTGTGTGTCAGTGTCTGTGTGTGTGTGTGTGTGCGTGTGTATGTGTCTGTCAGTGTCTATGTGTGTGTGTGTGTGTGTGTCAGAGTCCGCGTGCATATTTGTGTGTTTGTTTGTCTGTCTGTCACAGTCTGTGTGTGTGTGTGTGTGTGTGTGTGTGTGTGTGTGTGTCAGTGTCTTTGTGTGTGTATCCGTCAGAGTCTTTGTGCGCGTCTATCTAAGTGTGTGTGTGTGTCAGTGTCTATATTAATATAACCAAGGCCTAGTTTTAAGGCTGATAAAATTGGATATCCTAAATTATAGAATTGGGCATATTAAAATCAAACACCGCCAAACCTCAGGCAGGCCAATTGTACAATACACAAACCTGTCTGGGTCTGATTCATCAATCTCCCATCAAAGGTCGCTGCACCCTACTGATACTGAGCAGGAGATCATTGCACCCCATTGAAACACACCGGCCTGTTGTTAGAAGCCCAGATCGGGCCAGACTTTCTGTCTCCGAGGGTTCCTGCTGATCTGATAGCAGGTTCCATGTGAGCAGCAGCATGGAGATGGACACCTGGGAGCGGACCCTGGTGTCCTGTCAGGCAGACATCAAGAAACCCACTGGGTATTGGAACCCCCTCCCGGGACCCCATTGGCCGAAACCCAAAGAAGTTTCTGGAAAGGCGAGCAGGCAGGAGATAAAGGGACACATTTTCAGACACCAGCAGCGAAGACTCAACGAGGGGGAGTGACCTTGACCATTCGGAAGGCTGACCAGAGAAGGAAGGAAGAAGCTGCCATCGAGACTCACCTTCGTGACAATGGACCAGAGGGACTCGGAGAATCGAGGCTGCAGTTTAAACAAACCATCTTTACAGCTGGAATACTTGGACCTGAGGTATCTTCTCGTTTTCTGTGGGTAATTTCAGGGTTGATAGTGTCATTATTAATAAACTTGTTGAACTTTTATTTGTGTTTGTCCTTTGTCCATCTTGCTAGTAAGGGCATCTGTGCGGTAAGCAAACTGACGGAGAGTATCTGAGAATTAACAAGACTCCGTGTGTGTGCCTGGCAGTGTCTAAGGGTGGGAGGGAGAAGAGGAGAGCAGTAGGGAAAGGGGACACAATGGTCAGAGGCACAGACAGGACAGAGACTCCCGCGTGGTTTGTTGTCTCCCAAGTGCCAGGGTCAGGGATGTCTCTGATCCGGAAGGCCGCTGCCCTCGACTGGACTTGTATGCCCAAACCATCAGGAGATGCGTTAACACCAGATTCATCAGCCGCACTCACAAGACAGCCCCGAACATCACCCAAGCACAACGCAACGCCATCCACGCTCTCAAGACAAACCGCAACATTGTCATCAAACCAGCAGACAAAGGAGGGGCCATCGTCATACTGAACAGAACGGATTACTGTAAAGAAGTGTACCGACAACTAAACAATGAGGAACACTACAGACAATTACCCACAGACCCGACCAAAGAACATGCTCGTCAACTCAACAGTCTGATCAAGACCTTTGATCCGGACCTTCAGAGCACCCTCCGTGCTCTCATTCCACGTACTCCCCGCATTGGAGATCTCTACTGCCTCCCAAAGATACACAAGGCAAACACACCTGGCCGTCCCATCGTACCGGGCAATGGAACTCTGTGTGAGAACCTCTCCGGCTACGTCGAGGGCATCCTGAAACCCATTGTACAAAGAACCCCCAGCTTTTGTCGCGACACTACGGACTTCCTACTGAAACTCAGCACACACGGAGCAGTTGAACCAGGGACACTCCTCGTCACAATGGATGTCTCAGCGCTCTACACCAACATCCCCCACGACGATGGCATTGCTGCGACTGCCTCAGTACTCAATGCTGACAACTGCCAGTTTCCAGATGCAATTTTACAACTCATCCGCTTTATCCTGGACCACAATGTCTTCACCTTCAACAACCAGTTTTTCATCCAGACACATGGAACAGCCATGGGGACCAAATTTGCACCTCAATATGCCAACATCTTCATGCACAGGTTCGAACAAGACTTCTTCACTGCACAGAATCTTCAACCGATGCTGTACACTAGATACATCGATGACATTTTCTTCCTTTGGCCTCATGGTGAACAATCACTGAAACAACTATATGATGATATCAACAAATTCCACCCCACCATCAGACTCACCATGGACTATTCCCCAGAATCAGTTGCATTCTTGGACACACGCATCTCCATTAAGGACGGTCACCTCAGCACCTCACTGTACCGCAAGCCCACAGACAATCTCACAATGCTCCACTTCTCCAGTTTCCACCCTAAACATGTTAAAGAAGCCATTCCCTATGGACAAGCCCTCCGTATACACAGGATTTGCTCAGATGAGGAGGATCGTGACAGACACCTCCAGACCCTGAAAGATGCCCTCGTAAGAACAGGATATGGTGCTCGACTCATAGATCGGCAGTTCCGATGCGCCACAGCGAAAAACCGCACCGATCTCCTCAGAAGACAAACACGGGACACAGTGGACAGAGTTCCCTTCGTCGTCCAGTACTTCCCCGGAGCGGAGAAGCTACGACATCTTCTCCGGAGTCTTCAACATATCATTGATGAAGACGAACATCTCGCCAGGGCCATCCCCACACCCCCACTTCTTGCTTTCAGACAACCACACAACCTCAAACAGACCATTGTTCGCAGCAAACTACCCAGCCTTCAGGAGAACAGTGACCACAATACCACACAACCCTGTCACAGCAACCTCTGCAAGACATGCCGGATCATCGACATGGATACCATCATCACACGTGAGAATACCATCCACCAGGTACATGGTAAATACTCTTGCAACTCGGCCAACATTGTCTACCTGATACGTTGCAAGAAAGAGTGTCCCGAAGCATGGTACATTGGGGAGACCATGCAGACACTACGACAACGGATGAATGAACATCGCTCGACAGTCACCAGGCAAGACTGTTCCCTTCCTGTTGGCGAACACTTCAGTGGTCACGGGCATTCAGCCTCTGACCTTCGGGTAAGCATTCTCCAAGGCGGCCTTCACGACACACGACAGCGCAGAGTCGCTGAACAGAGACTGATAGCCAAGTTCCACACACATGAGGACGGTCTCAACAGGGATCTTGGGTTCATGTCGCACTATCTGTAACCCCCGTGACTTGCCTGGGTTTGCAAAACCTCACTTACTGTACTGTCTGGAGACAATACACATCTCTTTAACCTGTGATCAGTGCTCCTTCCACTCACATTATCAGCCACTTTAGGTCTTGAACAGCAGGTTAGGTGTAAGGATTCGCATTCTAATCAGTAATCTCTAAACTGTCTGTGCTTTATATGCTCTGTCTGAGGCCAGAACTCTCCATTCACCTGACGAAGGGGCTAATCCTGAAAGCTTGTGAGTATTATCAAATAAATCGGTTGGACTAAAACCTGGTGTTGTCAGACTTTTTACTGTGTTTACGCCAGTCCAACGCCAGCATACCCACATCCTGATCGCGTGCACAGTGTTCTAAAGTGGGAGGGTGATCAGCCAGATGTCTGGTACACATCGGTACCAATGACGTAGGCAGGAAGAGTGAGGAGGTCCTAAAGAGAGAGGATAGAGAGCTTGGAAGGAAGTTAAAAAGCAGGACCCCGCGGGCAGTAATCTCAGGATTGCTGCCTGTACCACGTTGCCAGTGAGGGTAAGAGGAGGATACTTGGGTGGATGATTCTTGGATCATTGGGGCCTCTTCTGGGGCAGGTGGAACCTGTACAAGAGAGACGGGTTACACCGAAACTACAAGGGGAACAATATACTCGCAGGGAGGTTTGCTCGTGTTATTGGGGAGTGTTTAAACTACATTTGCAGGAGGATGGGATACAGAGTACCAGAGCAGATAATGGAGTGGGTGTAAAAAGAGCAAGTTTCTCTGTTGGTTCTCTGGTAAGGATGTGAATGGAAAGTGGGAGGCCTTCAAAGGAGAAATGTTGAGAGTGCAGAGTTTGTATGTTCCTGTCAGGATTAAAGACAAAGTAAATAGGAATAAGGAACCTTTGTTCTCGAGGGAGATTGTAACACTGGTTAAGAGGAAGAGAGAGTTGTATGAAATGTACAGGCAGCAAGGAACAGATCAGGTGCTCGAGGAGTATAAAAAGTGCAAGAAGCTACTTAAGAGGGAAATCAGGAGGGCTAAAAGAAGACATGAGGTTACTTTGGCAGACAGAGTGAAGGGAAATCCAAAGAGCTTCTATAAGTCTGTAAGGAGCAAAAGGATAGTGAGGGATAGAATTGGTCCTCATGAAGACCAGAGTGGTAGACTGTGTACGGAAACAGAAGAGATGGGGGAGATACGAAATGGGTTTTTTGCATCTGTATTTAAAAGGCCAGTTTCTGAGCTGTAATTTTCGATGGTTTTCTATGAACTCTGTTCCCTCATTCCCTATGGGAGATATTGTCTGGAGACTGGAGTTGGGGATGATCTCAGACTGTAATGTGTACATTTGGTGCAGTTATTAGACACTAATCGCATTCAGAATGTGAGTGGGTAAACTGTGCTGCTCTCTGTAATTCCTGCGACAGACAATATTAGTGTTTAATCTTACAGTGGATCAGTTTTTTTATTGTTTCTTAATGTTTCCAAGATAATTGTCTCAATCTCTGATTCTTTGAAAATTGGAAATACAAACATTCTGAGACACAATTACAACCTTGAGTCACATTTTATCCGTGTTTGAACAGAAAATAATTTCCAAACAAACTATTCCCCTTTTGCAGTTCTTGCTTTACAATTGCACAGGTTTTGGTGAGACAGAGAGCAGCTCAGCTGGAATCCAAATGCTCTCACTTCACTCTCGCCCCACCCTCCCGATTACCCTGCCAATTATCAACCTCAACAAAAGTTCCCACATATTGATTAGGGGAAATTTCAGTGTTGAAGCAGGGTGACCATTCCTTAACCCACAACACACATTCACACGGTAAATGTTACTTCAATTATTTCTGGAACTGTTAACATCTCAAATGCACAGGTTGGTTAAAGTGATTCCATTCCAAAGATAGAATGTGTTTGTGTTTTATAATCTCAATCTCACACAGACACTGACATCCCCATGTAAAAACACATAATCTCAGACAGACACTCACACAGAGACACAATCAGGGAAACTGTCTCACACAGACATACACACACATATCATACACATCTGTACATCCTATACACATCCCTCCAGACACACAGACAGACACAAACTGACACCCACACACTCATTCACACACTGACAAACTTATACACACACTCACAGGGATAGAGAAACACACCCTCTCGAACACACACATACAAACCCACATACTGATACACACAGAGAGAGACTTACAGAGAGAAACATACAGAATCTCTCTTAAACACACACAATACACAGCCATACACAGAAACACACATCACAAACCACAACAAAACCATGAACGGGTAATGAATTCTCAGCACTCTGTAACCAAATTAAAGTTGGACAAAAGTGAGAACATTTCCTCTGAAACCAACATCCCCAGAACGAAAGCAACAAAGGAACACTGGGCAGCTCTGCACAGGATCGGAGCCTCGGAAATGCAGTTTTCACTTTCCTTGTTCCTTAAATCTCACTGAGCAGACGCAGAGTTATAGCACAGAGAGCTGGAATTCACAATTTCACTCTGTCCTTGCACACTCACCTCAGCTTTATTTACTTTCTGAATTATCCCAAAGATCTCAGGACAGATCCATGATGTCAGATATTCCCATTATTTATCAAACTGTTTATTTGACCGTGACAGATATACCTGGGGTTTGTCAGATTGTTGTTTTTCATCCATCTACTGTTGCAGGTGTCAGCGTTGAAAAGTGGAGAGATATTCTATACCATTAAAAACATCACATTGAATCAGGGAAATTCTTCAAAGACTATGAATTAATCACTTTCAAATTAGTATCATTGCTTCAGAACAAACTAATCATATCATCTATTATTGCAATGTAACTTTATTGTGTTGTCTGGTCTGTGCTAGTTTGAACTGAACACTGCTCAGTCTGTACATGATCTGTATTACTGAGTTTTGAAAGAGAAAGGGTTAATATTGCTGTTCTGTAATTGTAATGAATATTCCTCATTTTATCATCTATGTCCTAATACAAGATCGGTTCATTCCAAAGTCTGACGGCAGCTGGGAAGAAGCTGTTCCTGAATCGGGTGGGACAGGAGCTCAGACGTAGAGCAGGATCCCAGACCAAACTGTGAGACAACCAGAAAGAACGCTTTCTATGGGGCACTTGTCAAAGTTACTGAGAGTCGGAGCGGGGAATTTCCCCAGTCTGTGTGTGAGGGTCTGGGAGAAATCTGAAATTGGAGAGATGATAATGTTTGAATTGTAATATCGAACGGGGTAAAGTATCCGGGAGCTGAGGCTGGAATACAGACTGGGGAAATGGGGGGGAGGGGAATGGGTCTTATTGTAGGAGAGGGAGGGGGATGAAGGGGGGGAGAGGGAGGGGGGTAGGGGGTGAGGGGAGGGTGAGGTTGGAGGGTGAGGGGGGAGGGTGGGGGGGTGAGGAATTTGAGGAGGGTCCCAGAGCCTTTGGGCAGAGACGGCCCTGTTGCTGTTTCCCCTCCCGGCCACCAGGGGCCGCTGGAACCCTCCCGGCTGGTATTGCAGCCGCTGCTCCTCCCAGTGTCATCTCCTGCCGCCTCCGGCCCAGCTGCTGCTCGTTGGCGGAACATCCGGGGCCTGTGGAGGGGCGGGGCCTCCGCCATGTTGCCGTGACGTCACTAGGACCCCTCCCCCGCCGCCGCTGTTTGTTTTTTAAATAAAAAGGAAGGAGTGAGTCAATGGGGAAAGTGAGAGAAATTCCCAGCCGGAAACCCCGCCAGGAACCCAATCAAAATTAAATCAAATCCATATTTATATCCCGAGGCCGGGGCCGCGCCTGCGCGCTGTGTTCTCCCAGACTGCACCGCGCGGGAATCAGATTAAAAAAACACAATTTTAAAATAAAAGAAGCGACATTCCCGAATCGAGCAGGAACAGAGATTCTGCCGGGAGCGGATTAGGAATAAAAACCATCAACATTTTTAAAAAAATTAACATGTACCTGCCGGTGCGCATGTGCAGTAGGAGAATTCTCCCAGAGGGCCGTGCGCGGGCCGTCTCCCCGGCAACGGCAAGATGGCGGCGGGCGGTGAGTGCCGGTGGCGCAGCCGCAAAGCGGGACTGGGAGCCGGGCCCCCGGGCGGGGCAGAAAGAGGCCATTCAGCCCATCAGAGAGTTCCCCCCCCCCCAGTCTAACGCACTCCCCCCCCCCCAGTCTAACGCACTCCCCCCCCCCCAGTCTAACGCACTCCCCCCCCCCCAGTCTAACACACTCCCCCCCCCCAGTCTAACACACTCCCCCCCCCCCCCCCAGTCTAACACACTCCCTCCCCCCCAGTCTAACGCACTCCCCCCCCCCCCAGTCTAACGCACTCCCCCCCCCCCCAGTCTAACGCACTCCCCCCCCCCAGTCTAACACACTCCCCCCCCCAGTCTAACACACTCCCCCCCCCCAGTCTAACACACTCCCCCCCCCCCCAGTCTAACACACTCCCCCCCCCAGTCTAACACACTCCCCCCCCCCCCAGTCTAACACACTCCCCCCCCCAGTCTAACACACTCCCCCCCCCCCAGTCTAACGCACTCCCCCCCCCCCCAGTCTAACGCACTCCCCCCCCCAGTCTAACACACTCCCCCCCCCAGTCTAACACACTCCCCCCCCCCAGTCTAACACACTCCCCCCCCCCCCAGTCTAACACACTCCCCCCCCAGTCTAACACACTCCCCCCCCCCAGTCTAACACACTCCCCCCCCCCAGTCTAACACACTCCCCCCCCCCCCAGTCTAACACACTCCCCCCCCCCCAGTCTAACACACTCCCCCCCCCAGTCTAACACACTCCCCCCCCCAGTCTAACACACTCCCCCCCCCCCCAGTCTAACACACTCCCCCCCCCCCAGTCTAACACACTCCCCCCCCCAGTCTAACACACTCCCCCCCCCAGTCTAACACACTTCCCCCCCCCAGTCTAACACACTCCCCCCCCCCAGTCTAACACACTCCCCCCCCCCCCCAGTCTAACACACTCCCTCCCCCCCAGTCTAACGCACTCCCCCCCCCCCAGTCTAACGCACTCCCCCCCCCCCCAGTCTAACGCACTCCCCCCCCCCAGTCTAACACACTCCCCCCCCCAGTCTAACACACTCCCCCCCCCCAGTCTAACACACTCCCCCCCCCCCCAGTCTAACACACTCCCCCCCCCAGTCTAACACACTCCCCCCCCCCCAGTCTAACACACTCCCCCCCCCCCAGTCTAACACACTCCCCCCCCAGTCTAACACACTCCCCCCCCCCCAGTCTAACACACTCCCCCCCCCCCCCAGTCTAACACACTCCCCCCCCCCAGTCTAACACACTCCCCCCCCAGTCTAACACACTCCCCCCCCCCCCAGTCTAACACACTCCCCCCCCCAGTCTAACACACTCCCCCCCCCAGTCTAACACACTTCCCCCCCCAGTCTAACACACTCCCCTCCCCCCAGTCTAACACACTCCCCCCCCCCCCCAGTCTAACACACTCCCCCCCCCCCAGTCTAACACACTCCCCCCCCCCAGTCTAACACACTCCCCCCCCCCAGTCTAACACACTCCCCCCCCCCCAGTCTAACACACTCCCCCCCCCCCAGTCTAACACACTCCCCCCCCCCAGTCTAACACACTCCCCCCCCTCCCCAGTCTAACACACTCCCCCCCCAGTCTAACACACTCCCCTCCCCCCAGTCTAACACACTCCCCCCCCCCCCCAGTCTAACACACTCCCCCCCCCCAGTCTAACACACTCCCCCCCCTCCAGTCTAACACTCCCCCCCCCAGTCTAACACACTCCCCCCCCCCCCCAGTCTAACACACTCCCCCCCCAGTCTAACACACTCCCCCCCCAGTCTAACACACTCCCCCCCCCCCAGTCTAACACACTCCCCCCCCCAGTCTAACACACTCCCCCCCCAGTCTAACACACTCCCCCCCCCCAGTCTAACACACTCCCCCCCCCAGTCTAACACACTCCCCCCCCAGTCTAACACACTCCCCCCCCAGTCTAACACACTCCCCCCCCAGTCTAACACACTCCCCCCCCAGTCTAACACACTCCCCCACCCCCCCAGTCTAACACACTCCCCCCCCCCCAGTCTAACACACTCCCCCCCCAGTCTAACACACTCCCCCCCCAGTCTAACACACTCCCCCCCCCCCCCCAGTCGAACACACTCCCCCCCCCCCAGTCTAACACTCTCCCCCCCCCCAGTCTAACACTCCCCCCCCCAGTCTAACACACTCCCCCCCCCCCCAGTCTAACACACTCCCCCCCCAGTCTAACACACTCCCCCCCCAGTCTAACACACTCCCCCCCAGTCTAACACACTCCCCCCCCAGTCTAACACACTCCCCCACCCCCCCAGTCTAACACACTCCCCCCCCCCCCCAGTCTAACACACTCCCCCCCAGTCTAACACACTCCCCCCCCCCCCCCAGTCGAACACACTCCCCCCCCCCCAGTCTAACACTCTCCCCCCCCCCCAGTCTAACACTCCCCCCCCCAGTCTAACACACTCCCCCCCCCAGTCTAACACACTCCCCCCCCCCCAGTCTAACACTCCCCCCCCCCAGTCTAACACTCTCCCCCCCCAGTCTAACACACTCCCCCCCCAGTCTAACACACTCCCCCCCCCCCAGTCGAACACACTCTCCCCCCCCCCAGTCTAACACTCTCCCCCCCCCCCAGTCTAACACTCCCCCCCCCAGTCTAACACTCTCCCCCCCCGCAGTCTAACACTCTCTCCCCCCCCCCCCCCAGTCTAACACTCTCTCCTCCCCCCCCCCCCAGTCTAACACTCCCCCCCTCCCCCCGGGCTGATCAATGTTGAATATAAAATGTGGTGAACATAAAATTCTGACTGAGAAACAGAACCGGGATCCTGTAAAACCGTCCCACAGCAAACAGAAACCACTCAGGGTGGGGACGGGGCGGGGACACTGCATCCCCCTCCCCTCAGTCACCGCGTCCCCCTCCCCTCGGTCACTGCATCCCCCTCCCCTCAGTCACCACGTCCCCCTCCCCTCGGTCACTCCATCCCCCTCCCCTCGGTCAGTCCCTGGGGAATGGGATGTACCCTCAGTCACCACGTCCCCCTCCCCTCGGTCACTCCATCCCCCTCCCCTCGGTCAGTCCCTGGGGAATGGGATGTAAACGCAGGAGAATGTGAAGTGATGCAGTTTGGTGGGAGAATCACGGAGCTGATGATTATTTCAGTGGGGATGAGGCAGGAAAGTGGAATGGAGAGGATCAGAAATACCATCTTGTTGAATGGTGGGTCAGACTTGTTGGGCCGAATGGCCTATTTCTGCTCATCCCTTTTTAATAGGAGTGAAATAACAGTCAGTGAGTTCCCCTGAAATTGAATTCATTCCAAAAATAAAATCCCCATTAAAGGCCTGATGGAGTTTTAATCCCACCAAAGTGAACACAAATGAAATGTAATATTTCCCCCCCTTCCCCCGGATGGGCGATATTTGGACACGGTAACTCTGTATTCACTCACTCACCATCAAGCTGCATTGTGAAGCTGCCACTCACTGCTCCAGATACAGAGTTACCCTCACTAACATGGGGAGGGGGTTTGAGGCCGTCTCGTACAAGGTATCAGAATTAGGAAGCTCATTCTTCTGCCAAGTGAGAGGCAGAGGCAGAGATTCCCCACACTGGACAAGGGCTGACATTGTATTCAATGCAATGCCCCAACAGCATGGGGGGGCTTTCACCCACACTGAGGGGGAAACCGCACATTTCTAACACAAAAAATCCCCCATGTTTCTGAATCAGTGTCATTGTCCTGGGCAGGAATTGGATCACCTTTAGGAAGCTGGATTGGGATTTAAAGGAGTCAAAATAATGAAAATCAGCTACAGAATTACACAGACAAAAATGTTTTATTTTCCAGTGCAGCAGAGCTGACATTTCCATTTGAATCCCAGTCAGTTGAGGGTGAGCCTGTCAAACAGGTCCTCTCCCTGCCATTCTCAGGCACTCCCAGTCTCTTCAGGTTGGTGATGTGATCTCCAAGCTTCGTGATCATTTTCACTTGTTCATCCAAGCAGCGAGTCTCCAGGAAGTCACACAGCTGGAAGAGGAGGAGGATAAATCATTAACATCTCACAGCAACAAGTATTAGTTGGATTTCGTCAATAGATAGTGCAATCCCAAGTGATTGGAGAGTGTATTTATATCCCAGGATTACTGGGGCAGCATTGTCTTCTCTCCATTACCAATCCCCAGTTAGATTCACAGACCCTGAGACATGTCTCCATTCCCATTTATCCAGTATCCCATATCAGTGAGTTCCATGAGGGTCAGTGTTCCCAGAGGAGAGTTTGTGCAGATCCAGCAGACTCTGGTTCATATCCTTCTCCAGCTGCTTGTGAACAGCATCCTCACAGTCCTTGTGGTGGTTCTGACTGACTTGGGAAACCATTGTGTTCTCACTGGATGAGAACTCAAACAAGCTGAGCTGTCTTGTCACAAGCTCTTGTATTTATACCACGGGGACATCCTGCATTCAAACTGGGAATGATTGACAACCCCTGACAGCCAATCAGGAATCCTCAATCAATCAAGGCACCAATCACGGTGGGGTGTGATATCCCAAGCCAATCACAGCAGTGGATTACAGGCGGATGTCGATGACTCAGATATCAGCACAGGAGGAGGCCAATCAGCCCCTCAAGCCTATCCCATCATTCCTTCACATCATGTCTGCTCTCATTTCAACCCTATCCCATCATGCCCTTGCCGAACAAATAGCTAATGTCCAACATTTAGGGGGAGCGAGGCCCAGGATTGCAGCAGCTGCTGTGTGAACATAAGAAATAGGAGCAGGAGTAGGCCATCTAGCCCCTCGAGCCTGCCCCACCATTCAATAAGATCATGGCTGATCTGAAGTGGATCAGTTCCACATTCCCGCCCTCTCCCCATAACCCTTAATCCCCTCGCTTATCAAAATCCCATCAACCCGCGTCTTAAAAATATTTAGCGAGGCAGCCTCCACCACTTCAACGGGCAGAGAATTCCAGAGATTCACCACCCTTTGAGTGAAGAAGTTCCTCCTCAACTCCGTTCTAAACTGCCCCCCCTTTATCTTGAGGCTGTGCCCCCTAATCCTACTGTCCTTTCTGAGCGGGAAGAGTCTCTCCACCTCTATCCTATCCATCCCATTCATTATCTTATACGTGAAGATGTGCATCACCCCATAACAGGCAGGCTCTCAGTCTGAGATCAAACTCATTTCAGTGTGATATATAACACCAAGTTTACAGTCTGATTCACACTGACAGGGAGTTAGTTGCTGTGTTTTATGAAGAGTTAGACAATGATACAGTCTGTGTTGTGAGTGACACATATGTTAATTTTTGATGGTGGATTGAATGTATTAGGCAAATCAGACTGAACAAATCTGATGGTTTCAATGTTCCATTTGGAAAAATAATCTGTTCTTCTATATTTAATTTGGTGTATAATTGTAGAGGAATTAATTACAAAAATGTAAATAACAGAATCGATAATTGAGAGATGCAGCCTGTGAGCGTGATGTGTATCTGTGGTATTGGCAGCTGAGTTTCTGTGTGTTTGTCAGTGAGATTATACTCTTAGGGATCATTTCTATAGTGTTTTATTAGAGAAATGTGTTTCTACAGTGTGTGGTCTCCCAATCCATGAGGAGGATTTCTAGTGTTCTCTTCTGAGCAGGAAGCTGGTACTGAGTGTTACTTTTAGTAACTGCTCAGTGTCATTGATGAGTGTTCCTTCTCTCTCTTGTAGAGAGGTGGAGGAAGGGAGCACAGTCTGAGTGGATTGTCTATAAAATTTTGTGGAAGTTGTTTTGTTGGGGGCATTCACAATGTGAACTCTGGTCTTCATTTTCAGTCTATCTGTGCCAGTGGGGGCTGCTGTGGTGTGACACGTACTGTTGGTGGCAGTGGGTATACAGAATGGAAATCCTGGTTAACAGTGGGTGGATCAAACTCTGATCAGTGCTAACCACCGTGCTGCTATTGTGTTTGGGATCCATGGTTGAGTGGTTATGGTCGACAAGATTAAGGTGTACAAAAGTCTGAGGGAGGTAGATTGGGTGGACAGGAAGGAACTTTTCCCTTTAGTAAACAGGGGACATAGATTTAGGGTAAGTAGCAGGAAATGTAGAGAGGATTAGAGGAAATACATTTTCACTATCCAGTCGCTTCACACCGTTGCCATGGTTAAGAAAGCCCCACCAATGCCTCTACTTTCTCAGGAGGCTAAGGAAATTTGCCATGTCCGCTGTGATTCTCACCAGCTTTTACAGGTGCACTGTAGAAAGCATCCTTTCTGGTTGTATCACAGCTCGGTCTGGGCTCCTGCTCTGTCCAAAACCGCAAGGAACTACAAAGAGTTGTGAATGTAGCTCAGTCCATTCTGCAAACCAGCCTCCCATCCATTAACTCTGTCTACACTTCCCACTGCTTCAGAAAAGCAGCCGGGATAATCAAGGACAACATACACCCTGGACATTCTCTCTTCCACCTTGTTCCACTGGGAAAAAGATACAAAAGTCTGAAGTCACACACAATGGACCTCCCTCATATTAAGTTGATCTTTACATGCTAGTTGTGACTGTAACACTACATTCTGTAACCTCTCCTTTCCTCTCTATGAACGGTATGCTTTGTCTCTATAACACACAGGAAACAATATTCTTCACGGTATAATACTATTTAAGGACCCCATGACCCTGGACATTCTCTCTTCCATCTTCTGTCAGGAAAAAGATACAAAAGTTTGAGGTCATGTACCGACCAACTCAAGAACAGTTTCTTCCCTGCTGCTGTCGGACTTTTGAATGGACCTACCTCGCACTAAGTTGGTCTTTCTCGACACCCTCGCTATGACTGTAACACTACATTCTGCACCCTCTGGTTTCCTTCTCTATGAACGGTATGCTTTGTCTGTATAAAGCACAAGAAACAATACTTTTCACTGTATACTAGTACATGTGACAATAATAAATCAAATCAAATCGGAACCTTCTACACTTAAGAATTAAGATCAGTATTTGAAAGACCTCAGCATACAAGGTGTGGGAAAACACAATTAAAAGGGACACGTGTTTCAGAAGGTGCACAGACACAACTCTTTCTGCACTGTAACATTCCATACACACAACTCCAAATCAAACTTCTCCTTTTGTTAATTTTATAGACAATCCACTCAGACTGTGTTCCCTTCCTCCACCTCTATACAAGAGAGAGAAGGAACACTCATCAATGACACTGAGCAGTTACTAAAAGTAACACTCAGTACCAGCTTCCTGCTCAGAGGAGAACACTAGAAATCCTCCTCATGGATTGGGAGACCACATACTTTAGAAACACATTTCTCTAATAAAACACTATAGAAATGATCCCTAAGAGTATAATCTCACTGACAAACACTCAGAAACTCAGCTGCCAATACCACAGATACACATCACGCTCACGGGCTGCATCTCTCATTTATCGATTCTGTTATTTACATTTTTGCTAATTAATTCCTCTACAATTATACACCAAATTAAATATAGAAAAACAGATTATTTTTCCAAATGGAACATTGAAACCATCAGATTTGTAAACTCTCATTTCCATAATATATTCAATCCACCATCAAAAGTTTTTGTTTTTGCGAGTTATATTTATTCATAAATACCAAAGTGCGATAATCTTTAGGTTCTTTAGGTATATCATGTTACACTCCGAGATACTTCAACACACTCAAAGCAACATCACAGATATTTTCCAATGGTCTGTATAAATGGTGTAAAAGTAGTTAAAGATTGTCTATATGGAACAAATTGGACTTTGAGGTGTTTCAGTCACAGGGACAGGGGGTACAGCAGTCCAATTACTTGGAGTGTTTGATGGCACTGTGGGTCAGACCCATCCTTCACAACCCAGGGGACAGATAGTGTCTCAGTATGTACTCACACTGAGTGTTTCTGTACCCAGAATCTACACACAGCTTGGTGCAGACACACATGAAGGGGGCTCTTAGGATTGGGATGGTGTGGAATACGCTTTTCCCCTTCATCTCAAGGTGATACATTGTGTTCCTGCGAGCGTGGTTTATTTTTGGTCTCCAGATACAGTGGGAAATGTCTCAGCTGATTGTCATAGTGCAGGAGTGAGGAATGGGCCAGACCTGCGCCACATACAGTAACAGTTTTTTGGTTAAAAAGAAAAAGGAGGCTTATGTTCGGATGAGACGTGAGCACTCGGATAGTGCACTAGAGAGCTTTAGATTGGCTAGGAGGGAGTTGAAGAGCGAGCTAAGAAGGGCTAAAAGAGGACATGAGAAGACTTTGGCTGATAGGGTTAAGGAGAATCCTAAGGCGTTCTATAGGTATGTCAAGAACAGAAGGTTGGTTAGGGCAAGGTTAGGGCCAGTTATATACGGCAGAGGGAAGTTATGTGTGGAACCGGAGGAGATTGGTGAAGCATTGAACCAATATTTCTCTTCGGTGTTCACGCAGGGGGACATGGATATAGCTGAGGAGGACACTGGGTTGCAGGGGAGTAGAATTGACAGTGTTACAGTTGATAAGGAGGATGTGCTAGATATTCTGGAGGGTCTGAAAATAGATAAGTCCCCTGGTCCGGATGGGATTTACCCCAGGATTCTCTGGGAGGCAAGAGAAGTGATTGCAGAGCCTCTGGCTCTGATCTTCAGGTCGTTGTTGGCCTCTGGTATAGTACCAGATGATTGGAGGTTAGCGAATGTTGTCCCATTGTTTAAGAAGGGGAACAGAGACTTCCCCGGGAATTATAGACCGGTGAGTCTCACTTCTGTTGTGGGCAAGGTTTTGGAAAAAATTATTAGGGATAGGATTTATAGTTATTTGGAGAGTAATGAGTTGATTGGAGATAGTCAGCATGGTTTTGTGGCAGGTAGGTCGTGCCTTACTAACCTTATTGAGTTTTTTGAGAAAGTGACCAAAGAGGTGGATGGGGGTAAGGCAGTGGACGTGGTGTATATGGATTTTAGTAAGGCGTTTGATAAGGTTCACCATGGTAGGCTTCTGCACAAAATGCAGATGTATGGGATTGGGGGTGATCTAGGGAACTGGATTAGGAATTGGCTAGCGGATAGGAGACAGAGGGTAGTGGTTGACGGTAAATATTCATCATGGAGTTCGGTTACGAGTGGTGTGCCTCAGGGATCTGTGTTGGGGCCACTGCTGTTTGTGATTTTTATTAATGATCTGGATGAGGGTATAGTTGGGTGGATCAGTAAATTTGCTGATGACACCAAAGTCAGAGGTGTGGTAGATAGTGAGGAAGGGTGTCATAGTTTGCAGGAAGACTTAGACAGGTTGCAGAGCTGGGCCGAGAGGTGGCGGATGGAGTTTAATGCAGAGAAATGTGAGGTAATTCACTTTGGTAGGAATAACAGATGTGTTGAGTATAGGGCTAACGGGAAGACTTTGAATAGTGTGGAGGAGCAGAGGGATCTAGGTGTATGTGTACATAGATCCCTGAAAGTTGGGAATCAAGTAGATAAGGTTGTTAAGATGGCATACAGTGTCTTGGCGTTTATTGGTAGGGGGATTGAATTTAGGAGCCGTAGCGTTATGTTGCAACTGTACACAACTCTGGTGCGGCCGCACTTGGAGTATTGTGTGCAGTTCTGGTCCCCACATTACAGGAAGGATGTGGAGGCTTTGGAGAGGGTGCAGAGGAGGTTTACCAGGATGTCGCCTGGTATGGAGGGGAGATCCTATGAGGAGAGGCTGAGGGATTTGGGGTTGTTTTCGCTGGAAAGAAGGCGGCTAAGAGGGGATCTTATTGAAACATATAAGATGATTAGAGGTTTAGATAGGGTGGATAGTGATAGCCTTTTTCCTCTGATGGAAAAATCTAGCACGAGGGGGCATGGCTTTAAACTAAGGGGGGGTAGTTATAGGACAGATGTCAGGGGTAGGTTCTTTACCCAGAGGGTGGTGAGGGATTGGAATGCCCTGCCTGCTGCAGTTGTAAATGCGCCTAGTTTGGGGGCGTTTAAGAGGTCTGTGCATAGGTTTATGGATGAAAAGGGATTGGTTTAGGTTAGTGGGTCATTGTTTTTTTTTAACTGGTCGGAGCAACATCGTGGGCCGAAGGGCCTGTTCTGCGCTGCAATGTTCTATGTTCTATGTTCTAACACTAAGAATGTCTCACATTTGATTACCAGGTTTTTACTTGTAATTGAACATAGAACATTACAGCGTAGAACAGGCCCTTCGGCCCACGATGTTGCGCCGACCAGTTAAAAAAGCAATGACCCTCTAACCTAAACCAATCCCTTTCCATGCATAAACCTATCCACGGATCTCTCAAACGCCCCCAAACTAGGCACATTTACAACTGCAGCAGGCAGGGCATTGAATCGCTCACCACCCTCTGGGTAAAGAACCTACCCCTGACATCCGTCCTATAACTACCACCCTTTAATTTAAAGCCATGCCCCCTCGTGCTAGCTTTCTCCATCCGAGGAAAAAGGCTATCACTGTCCACCCTATCTAAACCTCTCATCATCTTATATGTTTCAATAAGGTCCCCTCTTAGCCGCCTTCTTTCTAACGAAAACAACCCCAAATCCCTCAGTCTCTCCTCATAGGACCTCCCCTCCATACCAGGCAACATCCTGGTAAACCTCCTCTGCACCCTCCCCAATGCCTCCACATCCTTCCTATAATGTGGGGACCAGAACTGCACACAATACTCCAAGTGCGGCCGCACCAGAGTCTTGTACAGTTGCAACATGACGCTGCGGCTCCCAAATTCAATCCCCCTACCAATAAACGCCAAGACACCGTATGCCTTCCTAACAACCTTATCGACTTGATTTCCAACTTTCAGGGATCTATGCACATATACACCTAGATCCCTCTGTTCGTCAACACTGTTCAGAGTCCTACCGTTAGCCCTATACTCTACATATCTGTTATTCCTGCCAAAGTGAATTACTTCACACTTTTCCGCATTAAACTCCATCTGCCACCTCTCGGCCCAGCTCTGCAACTTGTCCAAGTCTCTCTGTAAACTATGACACCCTTCCTCACAATCTACCACTCCTCCGACTTTGGTGTCATCAGCAAATTTACTAATCCATCCTTCTATACCCTCATCCAGATCATTTATAAAAATTACAAACAGCAGTGGCCCCAAAACAGATCCCTGAGGCACACCACTCGTAACCGAACTCCATGACGAATACTTTCCATCAACCACCATCCCCTGTCTCCTATCTGCTAGCCAATTCCTGATCCAATTAATTAAATCACCCTCAATCCCATACATCTGCTTTTTCTGTCTCTATTCCCCTTCTTAAACAATGGGACAACATTCGCTATCCTCCAGTCTTCTGGCACTATACCTGTGACCAACGACGACCTGAAGATCAGAGCCAGAGGCTCTGCAATCGCCTCTCTTGCCTCCCAGAGAATCCTAGGGTAAATCCCGTCCGGCCCAGGGGACTTATCTATTTTCAAACCCTCAAGAATATCTAGCACAACCTCCTTATCAACTGCAATACTATCCAGTTTACAACCCTGTAACCCAGTGTTCTCCACAACTACATTTACATCTCCCTGCGTGAACACCGAAGAGAAATATTGGTTCAATGCCTCTCCAATCTCTTCCGGTTCCACACATAACTTCCCACTGCTGACTCTGACTGGCCCCAATCTTGCCCTAACCAATCTTCTATTCT
This sequence comes from Carcharhinus amblyrhynchos, assembly GCF_965287045.1. Classification (NCBI taxonomy): domain Eukaryota; kingdom Metazoa; phylum Chordata; class Chondrichthyes; order Carcharhiniformes; family Carcharhinidae; genus Carcharhinus; species Carcharhinus amblyrhynchos. Next base: position 286,229 of record NW_027649828.1, on the reverse strand, counting down.
TAACATATCTAAAGAAAGCTTTAGGATTCTCCTTAATCCTATCAGCCAAAGTCTTCTCATGTCCTCTTTTAGCTCCTCTGAACTCCCTCCTGGCTAATCTATAGCTTTCCAGTGCACTACCTGAGCCCTCAAGCCTCATCCGGACATAAGCCTCCTTTTTCCTTTTAACCAGCGAATCAACTTTTTTAGTGCACCACGGTTCCCTTGCTCGACCATTTCCTCCTTGCCTGACAGGGACATACATATCAAGGGCTCGCAGTAGCTGCTCCTTGAATAAACTCCACATTTCGGACGTTCCGAGACCCTGTAGTCTCCTCGTCCAACCTATGCTTCCTAATTCTCTCCTAATAGCCTCATAATTACCCTTCCCCCAGCTAAAACTACTGGCCCGAGGTTCATGCCTATCCCTTTCCATCACTAAGGTGAACGTAACCGAATTGTGGTCACTATCACCAAAATGCACACCAACTTCCAAGTCTAACACCTGGTCTGGCTCATTACCCAGCACCAAATCCAATATAGCCTCACCTCTAGTTGGCCTATCTACATACTGAGTCAAAAAACCTTCCTGCACGCTTTGTACAAAAACTGACCCCTCTAACGAGCTAGAGCTATAGCAATTCCAATCAATATTAGTAAAGTTAAAATCCCCCATAACAATTACCCTATTACTTTCACTCCTAACCAGGATCGTCTCCGCAATCCTTTCCTCAACCTCTCTAGAATTTTTAGGAGGTCTATAAAAGACTCCCAACAGGGTGACCTCTCCTCTCCTATTTCTAATCTCCGCCCATACTACCTCAACAGACAAGTCCTCATCAAACTTCCTCTCTGACACTGTGATACAATCCTTGACTAATAATGCTACCCCACCCCCCCTTCTACCTCCTCCTCTACTCCGACTAAAGCATTTGAACCCCGGGACCTGCAACAACCATTCCTGACCCTGCTCTATCCATGTCTCTGAAATGGCCACAACATCAAAGTCCCAGGTACTGATCCACGCTGCAAGTTCATCCACTTTATTGCGAATACTCCTCGCATTAAAGTACACGCATTTCAAACCCTGCTCTGCCCCACCCCCATGATGCCGTGCATTGCAGTCCCCATCTATGCCCCCCTCACTTTCACCCCCTCTACTCAGGATCCCACCCCCCCCTCCGAATCAGTTTAACCTCCCTGCATAGCCTTCACAAATTTACCCCCCAGGATATTGATTCCCCTCTGGT